>NW_017189840.1:0-222004 GCF_001704415.2 Capra hircus | reverse complement strand
CTTCACCCAATTGGACACCTCTGCCCCATTAAACACCATCTCCTCCCCCAGCCCATGCCCCCCAATCCTACTCTCTCTAGGGTCTGAAAACTCTAGACACCTCATACCAGTGGAGTCATATGGGGTCTATCCTTGTGTCTGGCTTCTCTCACTGATCATCATGCCTTGTAGGTCCAGCCATGTTGTAGTGGCTGTCTTTTGAAGGCTGAATCACACTCCATTGTGGGGCTGGACCATGTTCTCTTCAACCAGGCATGCATCGATGGATGCGGGTTCCTTCTACCTTTTGACTTCTGTGAACTGCACAACTGTGAACATGGGCGTACGCATATGTGTTTGAGCCTCTGTGTTCACTGCTTTTCAGTAGATACCCAAAAGTGGAATTGCTGGATCCTATGATAATCTTTTTCTAAATTAATTAATTTATTTTAATTGGAGGCTAATTACAATACTGTAGTGGTTTTTGCCATACATTGACATGAATCAGCCACGGGTGTACATGTATCCCCCATCCTAAACCCCCCTCCCACCTCCCTCTCCATCCCATCCCTCAGGGTCATCCCAGTGCACCAGCCCTGAGCGCCCTGCCTCATGCATCGAACCTGGACTGATGATCTGTTTCACATATGGTAATATACGTGTTTCAATGCTATTCTCTCAAATCATCCCACCCTCGCCTTCTCCCACAGAGTCCAAAAGTCTGTTCTTTACATCTGTGTCTCTTTTGCTGTCTCACAGATAGGGTCATTGTTACCATCTTTCTAACTTCCGTATATATGCATTAATATGCTGTATTGGTGTTTTTCTTTCTGACTTACTTCACTCTGTATAATAGGCTTCAGTTTCATCCACCTCATTAAAACTGATTCAAATGCATCCTTTTTAATAGCTGAGTAATACTCCATTGTGTATATGTACCACAGCTTTCTTACCCATTCATCTGCCGATGGACATTTGGTTGCTTCCATGTTCTGGTTATTGTAAACAGTGCTGCAATGAATATTGGGGTACACATGTCTCTTTCAATTCTGGTTTCCTCAGTGTGTATGCCCAGCAATGGGATTGCCGGGTCATATGGCAGTTCTATTTCCAGTTTTTTAAAGAATATCCACACTGTTCTCCACCTATGGTAATCTTCTATTTACTTTTTGGAGGAACAGCCAGGCCATTTTCCATGGCACCCTTTTCCATTCCCCCGAGCAGTGTACAAGGGTTACCATCACAGATTTCCTCTTTAAACCAAAGCCATGGAAAGAAAGCCCGTTATTGCCCTCATTCCCTGGCTCCGAGGGTCACTGCACCATTCATGCCTTCACACATTAAGTGTCTTTGAACATCTGTGCTGGGGCCAGCTGTGTGAACATCTGTCCTGGGGACAGCCAAGCTGCATGGCCCAGCCACTCTGCCCCACCAGCAGAGCCACAAGGGCAACCCTGGCTCATGATTTGCAGATGACTTGTGAGGAAACAGGGCCCAAAGTCCCTGCATCCTGTTTCCTCATATTTCTATTCCTCCACTGTGCATGTCACCCTGGTAGACATAGCAGCGCCAGAGGGAGCATTTTCCAGGGAAACTGCCAAGAAACAAGCAAAATGGCTCCTAAGCTCCCTCCCAACCACCTGAGGCCATACTTGCAGAAAAGGCCAAAGGCAAATGGCAGCAAACAGCAGAGAAACGAATAGCAAGAAGTTCTGGCTTCATTGATACACAAGGTCCTCTCAAATAAGAAGGTGAAGTCAGTGGAGGTTGGGCCAAACACCATATCAAGATAGCTGTGCCTTCTGGGGAGATATTACTCATCTATATCTGAGTTCTCTTTTCTGTAGACTTCCATGAGCAAATAGGACTCAGGTTGTCAAGGGGAAAAAAAAAAAAAAAAAAACAACTGGTCACTCACCAACGCCTTGAGGCAGGGAAAATACTACGACACCCATCCCTTCACAAAGCTGGGAGCCATTCTTATCAGTCAGCAGCCTGGGAACACAGGTGGCTGCCATGAACTCGGGGGACCTAAGCAGCAGGCCTTTCTTCTCTCCTGGTTCTGGAGGCCAGAGGCAGATTCTAGTTTTCCCGTTTCTGGCATCACTGGCAGTCCTTGGCTTATAGACAAATAAGTCTAGTTTCTGCCTGCATCATCATGGGGCCTTGTCCTTATGAGCTTGGGTCTCCACCCGGTGTCTGTCTCTCTTCTTATAAAGGACACCAGGCATATTGCATGAGGGCCACCCTACTCCTGTTAAGATCGCATCTTACCTTGATGACACTGCAAAGGCTCTATTTGCAAATAAGGTCCCATCTCCACAGGTTCTGGGGCTTAGGACATGACCATGTCTTTGGGGGACACCAGACACTCCATCCCAGCTACAAAAGAAGAGATGGAGAGATGGACTGAGCCCCTACAAGGACCTGGTTTGCACCCCCCTTTCTCTGGCTTGACAGGCCAAGGAAGGATTTATCACTTTAAGATGTGCTCTGGACTAAAAAGTTCCCAGAGTCCTGGGGTTCTAGAAAATCTTCATCTCTCATTATTGACCTTTTTGAATCTAAAATAAAAAAGACAGAAGACCGTATCTCTTTAATCCTTATTATCTTTTACAAAGCCTCAGTAATAGGAAGCCAAAGCAAACAAAAGAAAACCACTCTGGACCAGATTTTAATTCATATTGTGTGACTGAACTGTCCTTACAAAGCAGAGCTGGCCATGTCACATATTCCCCAAAAGCATCACATATGTCCCAATACCATTCCTTACCTCTGTTCCAATGACAACACACACATACAACCCCTCAGTGACGCCCTAAGTCCCCAGCGCAGTGTGACAGATAACACACGTGGGATGAGGGAGTTAAAATAGCTATCACATTCTAAAATGTTTTGGTCTAACCTGCTTGATTTACACAGCGGGAAACTGAGTTCCATTGAGACAAAGGAACTTGCCTGATACCTGATTATCGTTGAGAGGAAACTTAGGGCCACAAAACCTCCAGAGAGGCTGCTATTAGCCCCGCAGCCCAGAGCTCACCCAGTTCAGCTCTGTGGCTCACAGCTGGGGTTGGGACACCAAGGACAGAGCTAGTCAACACAGGCCAGGCAAGTCCCAGGGTGGGGGGCTACACCCCGCCTGTGGGGAGAAAGTGGGTGATAGAGGCAAGGTGCCTTTTAGAAAGCACAAGGTGGAAAGGACTGGCAAGGAACCCAAAGCCGCCTTCAGAGCCCAGCCAGGCCCTCACCCTCCACCATCCACACTCCGAGCCCAGGCCCTGGGCTTGGGCACCAATTCTGTCCTCAAAGGGAAGGACAAAATGGAAAAGGGGACCTTGGCTCATATCCTTCACCTTGAAGCCAAATAACACAGTCACTTCATAACTCAAGGGAGCCTTGCTGCCTGACTTAGCACTGAGGTATGACTCCTCCTTATGTCCCTGACCCAGTGGACCCCAGGCATGCCAACCAGCTCCCACATCTGTGGGTGCCAGAGGGCACAGTGGCCAGTGTCCAGAGCCCACATTCCCTGGTGACAAGCTCAGAAATGCAGTGAAGTGCCTGGGACAGTCCCCCAGGCCCCACACTATCATGGTGAAGGGCGGTCCCACCAGCACGCGTGGAGCCTGGACCCTTTCTCCCAGGGAGAAGGACATTTGGGCCGGAGATTAACTAGACTCTGCATCTAGACTCACCATCTCGGCACTTTTAAAAAAAATCTGTAACTTTCTAGATACATTTTGGTCAGATCTAGATTTCTTGATCTCAAATGATAGTCCTTAACCCCTCCTTCCAAAATGTAAGTTCATTCACCAAGCAGAATTACTGCCAAGCCCTGCAAGTATCCCAGCAGAGGAAGAAGGTCATGTGGGCTCCTCTAGGGGGTGCCATTGTGACATGGGCACAAGTTGTGTCATCCTGCCCTTCCAGAAGTGGTGGAGGGTCTGCCCTTGCCACCTCAGGTTGTAGGAAGGGCAATTCCACCTGGAGAGCCTCTGAGGAGAAATCAAGTCTGGAAGGTACCCACAGACCTCTAGGGCAGCACGGGCTACAGAGCAAACACCGGGCATCTCAGCTGATTTCTATCATCTTTTATTACACAAAATAAAATTCCATCTGTGTTGAACATTCGTTCATACTTTCTATAAATCTGGCTTTTAAAAAATCCCCAGGGGTGCAGTCCCATAGCTTCTTAGATTTTCCTGCTGATGACATCACTCTTCAACGGCAGTCAGGTCCTCTCAAAGCACAAATGTTGACGCGGCGACTGGCCTTGAGCCACCTCACGCGGTATACTCTCAGCCTGCCCGCTGAAGGCGTGACTCTCGTCATTGTCCCGACCACAGCTGCTGGGGACAGTCATCGCCTTCACCAGCCCTCCCAGCTGGTCCTCTGGGGGCTGGCCTTCACGGCCCTTTGGCGGTGCTGTCCCCAGGCTGCCAAGCGTCCCGGGCTTCTCTTTGGGGAGGCCTGGACCAGGGCTTTAGGGGATCTCTGTGTCCATGGTATAAATCTGAATGAGATCAGACACAATGTTATCAATGGTTGGCTTGGTAAGGTCTTCACTAAACACCTAAAAAGGAGGAGAAGGAAAACAGGCTCTGGTTAGACTCCCTCTGGGTTAAACAAGGCACCTGCCACTAAGCACAGAACCACAGTACATGGGAGTGGAGATCGCATGGGGACTCTGCTATTGGAGACCATTCCAGGCAGAAGAGGCTTTGGTGATCATCCAGCTCACATAGAAGAGGGGACTTGTCCTGGGTACGTGGGGAGCTGGTGACAGAGCTGGGCCCAGAGCACAGGCTCCTACCCATGAGTTCTCAGCTCCATGGTTTCTGGGGGGGGGGGTCCATTTCCAGAAGTAGACTGGACACACCCCACCTTAGGCCAGCCCCTGAGGAACACATGGATTTGTTCTCTACCCTGGACCAGACCACCTTTTTTTTTTTCTTGGTGGCAACACTCGGCTTGAGGGATCTTAATTCCTGACTAGAGACCGAACCCAGGTACCAGCAGTGAGAGTGCAGAGTCCTAACCACTGTACCACCAGGAAATTGTTCAGACTGCCCCTTGACTGTGCCACAGAGCTTATAAAATTGCAAGATGAGTCCCCAGGGGCCCAAATGAAAGGGGTTACCCTGCCTGTTTCCAAGTAAGGTCTGGCCCTGGCCCTGCTCCTGGGAAGGGACTGCTAGGCCCTGCCTAATGAGAGGGGCCCTGCCTGGGAGCTTGGACCTGCTCTCTCCTGGACCATACCTCCATTCCTCTTATCTTGGCTGATTTCAACCTGCATCCTTCCCCAGGAACTAACCCTGACACCCATAACCATGAGTATAATGGCTTTTCTGAACTCTGGGAATCCTCCCAGTGACACATGGAGCTTAAGGGTGCTCCTGAGGACCCCTGATGACACCAGAAGTAAAAGGCAAAACAAGGAGTCCCTGGTTGGATGCTGTGGCCCCCAGGCCTGGGGGTTGCTGCCTGGGCTCCAGGTCTGGGGCTGAGCCAGGGCAAAAGCTGGACTTGAATTCCCCCTGCTGCATGGATACCCAAGGAAGCTTGAACCCATCAGGGCTGTCATCTCAGGTGGGAGACAGTGACCTGGAAAAACCCCTGCCCTCCCCATCCAGTTCAGGAAGATCCAGCCATTCCCCTCCCTCCCCCTGCCCCCACACTCTGGGTGGAAAATAAATATCTCAGAAACACAGGCTTGCTTGTCAGGATCCACTACCTGAATGCTTCTGGAGACCCCAAGCCAAGAAATGACCATTAAAAAGTAGCCCAGGGCCAAAATCTGAAAGCAACCCAAGAGTCCATCCACAAAGGATGGAGTAACATGACGCAGACCAGCTGTACCAAGGAACGGCACTCAGCCTTAAAAAAGGATGGAAATTCTGAGTCCTGCTACAACTCACTACTGCTTTAGAGCTGGAGTGTCATCGACCCAGAGGACAAATGCAGTTGGGTGCCAAGAGCTGCCCCACTGCCACCACCACACCCAAGGGCAGACAGGCTTCACGGGGGATGTCAAGTCTCTTGAGCAGTGTGGGAAGCCCACCCAAAGCAGACAAGTGGCATCACAGAGGTGGCAGCTGGGTGCACGTGAGCAGGAAGTACCTCTCATCAGCAAGCAAGTGGCCTTCACACGCCCAGAGGAGGCCCAAGAGCTCCAGCACATGGAGCCCAGAGCCACCCAAAGAGAGCAAAGAACAAGGGAAGTGCAGCTATGCTGCCCAGAGAAGTAGGCTCACACAGGGGAAGTGTGTCACCCAGAAAAGAGGCCCACTACCTGATTCAACAGAAGGGGGACGCAGGGGGTCACACAATCTGGAAGTCCCCAAGAAGTCCAGCACAGAGCAATGCTTTTGTCCACACAGCCACCCTTCCCGCTCCCCCCTCCAAGCTGCCATCAGGCTACATCCAGCCTGAGGTTGGGGCCAGACACCTTTGTTCGACGATACTTGCACACCTACTACCCACCAGGCCCAGGCGCTGGGCTTGGGGCCGCTGATGAAGCAAACAAGATCCCTGGCTTCAGGAGAGGGGGAAGGACAGACAGGCAGGAAAGGACAATGAAGCACAGAGAGAAGCTGCTATCTCCAAGGAAGGGCAGCCTGGCGGGGGCGGGGAGATGCTCAGGAAGGGGGAGGCAGCCACTGTAGGTTCACAGAGGAGGGGTAGTGCACAAAGAGGGGGAGTCTTTCAGCAATTCAAAGTCTGCTCACATGGAATCTCATTCCAGGACGAGGAGGGACAATGAGCTTCGTTTCATGAAGAAAGGAACAGCAGATTTCAAGCATGGGAAAGGAAAAACAAAGAATGACCTCAAAATCCCATTTTAAGCAATGGTGGGACTACTGAGGGAAACCTGCTAGGACTGCATGCAGCCTTTCTGGTGGATACAGTTGACCCAGCTCTCAATAAACTGCTCCCTGGGTCCAGCTGGTCTTGAGGAGGAGGAGGGCTATCATCTGTCTCCTCTGTTTATCCATTCATCCACCCACCCATCCATCATCCGTCGACATTCCCATTCTAACATCCATCCACCCAGCCATCCACTCATCACTGATCCAATCTCTGTATCTATCGCCTATCTACCTACCTACCAGCCACTGTCATTTTAGGGCACCCCTGATACTTCGAACGTGATGCCAGACTTACTGATGTCTCACCTACAGCAAGCTCCCACTCAATGCAATAAAAGTGCTTGCTTGAGCTCAGTAGTTCTCAACTAGGGATGACCCCTCCCCACCCTGAGACACTTGGCAATGTCTGGACACCGCTTGGGTTGTCACGGCATCCAGTGGGTGGAGGCTGGTGATGCCACCCTGCACCCAACAGTGCCCAGCGTGACCCCCCAAACATCCACAATATCAAGGGGGAAGAGCCCAGCTTAGGCTATGGTGACAGGATTACTTTCAAGCTTCAGGGTTCCCCAGTAGCCTGCATCTTTCTTTGCAGGTAATTACTACAAAGACATTTGACACCTGGTGTGGGGACTGCTGAAGGTCCTCAGGGAGGGAAAAGGCGGGGGGCGGGGGGGGAGACACACACCAGTGCAGTCACCTCACCTGCCACCATGGCTTCTCGGCCTCGGCCTCAGCAGGCACTTCAACCCCATAGGCTTGTAGGGCCAGGTGGATTACTGCCACGGCTATGTGCTGAGCCCGGAAGCGGAGGCATAGCCCCCCGTGGTAGCTGTCCTGTAGCAAAGCCCAGGCGGTAACGGAGACAGGGGTCCGCTGCCAGCTGTAACGGTTCAGCCAGTTCTTGAGCGAGACCAGGTAGTGGAGCAGGTACTGTAAAGACATACCAGTCAGCCGCCCCCCACCATCACCTGCCTCCTTAACCGGGAGTCTGCAGGCCCTCCTCCTGCCAGCCTCTCTCTCCTAAACTGCCATGGTGTGTATACATCACAGATCAGATGCCATCTCCCTGTGTCCACCTCCAGCGACCCTTGCCCCAGGTCCCCACCAGTTTGCCCACTCTTGTCCTCTGAACCCAGCTCCTGAAAACTGCCTGGGCCTCTCTGTCAACATGGCCCTGCTCCAGACACCATCAGCAATTATTCTGCTCCTCCCCTTGGCCCAGCTCAAACATAAAGCTCCAGAAACAGCAGCCTGATCTGCAGAACAGACCACAGCCCCCACGGGCCAGCCAGAGACAGGACATCAGGGGAGCTCTAGTCTCTGAACACCCTCCAGCTTGACTGTCAGCTCCTGTTCTACCTGAACACATGCTCTCCTTGAGCCCATGGGGAGGGGAGCCCTGCACTGTGCACCAACACAAACCACGACTGCTGAGCATCTCCACCATGGGTTCTGGGATTAGGGAGGTGGTGGGGGGAAGAGATGGTAACAGGGGAAACAGGAAGGCCTCCATGGTGACCAAGTTGTTCTTTCATACGTTAACCAAGGCAGTGGCCACCAGTACACATGACAAGCAAGCAACACCCAGAACTTGGGCAGGGGTGTTGTATCAGTGCCCACACCCTGACTGTTATCTTCTATTTATTCGAGTTTTGCAAAATGCCATTTGGGGAGGCTGGGCTATTTCTTCTGACTCCTTCTAAATCTACAACTCACTCGACAAAAATTCCAATGGGAAAGAGACAAAATCACAGTGCAGAGGCCCACATCACAGCACCTCCCCCTTCTCTCTGCAGTCCACCCACCAATTGCCCACATGAGGCCTCAGGGCCCCAAATGAGTCTGCTGCAGGGCTACTTTCTGTGATAGCTCTGCTGTTGGGAGGAATGTGTTCCTAGCAGTGAAGTCAGTGACCCAGCTTTTCTCAGGGTTTTTCTGCACAGATGAGCTGCGTGTGAGCTGTGAGGCGGAGTAGCAACTCCCAGGAACAGAGACTCCAGCAGGTCATGAAACCGGCCTTGCCTCTGCTTTTGTGGGTCAGTGAACACACAACTTGTATGGGTCTAGGGATAGGTACAGGCTTCAGAGGGCACATGGATCCCAGCTTTCAGCCACAGCTGAGTGGGCAGAAAGGCAGAAGCTGAAATCAGAGCTGCCTGAGAACCCTGGGAGTGAGGATGAGACAGGCCACCCGAGCGTCACTGTGCCTCCTCGGGGCCCTGTGTGGCTCCAGGCTCAAGTGACTGCACTTTCCAGATAAAGAGCAAAGACTTTCATGCTGCTGGGAACCATAAGTGACTGCTGCCCTTCTACCAACCCCCACCACATGTACCTTGTGCGGGTGCTGGAAGGAGACCTGAAAACGCAGGACCCGCAGCACGAGCAGTTCGCACTGTACGATGCTGTCCCGGATCTCCCAGAAGCGCGAGTCCAGCTCCAAGGGGTCACTGCCCGGGTGGAAGTACCTGAACAGAGAAACAACATGGCTGGCAATAGAAGGGGGTGCCCCCAGGAGCCCTGTCATGGAGTGTCCAGATACACACACCAGAGCTCCTCTGTCATCGACCAGCATAGTGTCCACCTACTTGTCTACATAGGGGATAAAAACAGGAACCAGGAAGGAAAGAAGCTGCCTCCAGTGTTAGCCCCAGTGGCTGTGCCATGGCACTCAGCAAGACATGGGCTCTTTGTACCCGGGGGTGGCAATGCCCACGGCATTCAGTCTGGGCCCAGGGAAGGTATTTAAACACAGGGATGATACACACTCAGAAACATAAAAGTATTCGGCTATTTCCCAGATTGTCTTTCTTTCACTCCAGATCTTTCTGTCCTTGTGTACACCTTATCTGTCTACAAGACTCCCACCTATGCAAGATCACTAAGATGTACAGGAACAGGATTTACACTCGAGTGATCAGAACTCTCAGCCACTGAGTCATCATTCTCAGCTCCCCTCTCGTCTTCTGAGCTCCCCACAGAACCCACCTGGGGGCCCACATTCAATTAGTGAGCCCTACAACTTCCCCTCGTGCCCACCCGCACTCCCTGCTGGGCCCTGGCAATTACAAGTGGACTCTGGCTGGCCCCCTGCAGTGCCCTCTCTGGTTTTATCTCCTAGTCATTCTCAGTACATCGCGAACCTGTCATGTTTATGGGGTGGGGAGTGCTTTTCCATTAACTGTTTATTAAAAGAGAAGCAGCACAAAATAGCTTTCTTCCTTAATGATTACAGAGTTCCTAGAAGGGCTATGACGCACTGCTAGTCAGTAACTTTCCAGAAACTGCTTTCTCCCAGACCCGCTGGGCCTTGGCACAGCCCATCCAGCTCGCTGGACCCCACGTTCTTCCCCAACAGAAACATGGCTACTCAGGCCCAGGGCTGCGAGAAACACTCCTGGGCTACTCTGACTCAGTTTCCACACCATCTAAATAGGACAACGGCCCCAGAACCCAACTGCTTTGATCTGTCCTGTCCAAGACACCTTGAGAATCTTCTTTGGTGCCCCTCTGCAAGCTCCCTCTGCTCTAACCTGTAACAGCCTCTTTCCACCCTTCTCTGCATGCCATCAGGCCTCTGAGGTTTCCCCCAAATCTGGCCCCAGTTGCTGTTGCACAGGTGTCCCTGGACTTCTGACACTGCGCTCACTTCTGCCTCTGCTGCTGGAGCTCCTGGCCCCAGTTCAAGGCCACCCAGGTGCCTCCTTCTGAGTTTGACTGCTGGCATCTGGGAGACACTGGAAGCTGCTACCTGTTGGAAACATTGATGATGTCACGCGTGCGCAGATGCTGTTCCTCCACTTTGCCGGCCAAGTAAAGGGAAGACATGGCCACCAAGTAGGGGTCGTAGGCATCCAGGTTGATCTCGCAGAAGAATTTATGGTAAATGGTACAGGCGGTGGCGATGGGGATGGACCGCATCCCTAGCTTGACACCTACCAAGAGAAAACACACACGGGAGAGCTTCATCAAGAGCTCACCCCCTGTGAAGTGTGAGGTGCGCCAATGAGTTGGGCACTGAGGGTACACACGCCTGCTCAGACAGCACCAAGAGCCCAGGGCCCAGCTGACAGGGGCTGCCGACCCTTCCACGGGGTCCTTGACCTGAGGAATTAAGAGGCAGGCTTGTCAGACTCTGACAGGCTAATGAGCCCCTGGAGGTCACACTCAAGTGCGGCCTTCCCTTCATAGCTCTGCAGGTTCCTCATGTCTCCCAAGCCCCCAAGGCTTCAAACTTCTCCCCAATCTGTGCCTGGCATATCCCTTTCTGCACATCTCAAAAGCATCAGCTGTGTGTCTGTTTCCACGTGAGGAAGTATTTAACTAGAGGTCACTCCCACCTCTGCAGCTTGTAACCAAAACCCTGCCAAGGTGACAAGAGAAAAAAAGGCCTCTGAGTGCCACACAGATGCCGCAGGTCCTGATGCACTAGGGTACTAGTCCACAGGGTCAGAAAAGGCAAGCAAAGGAAGCAGGGTGACTGCTAAACGCAACCACAGGCCGAGCAGGAGAAAAGCAACATCAATGACCACAGCCAGGCTTGAGGAAAGAAGAGCAAGATACTGAAAAGGGAACAGAAAGAACTCAAAAACTGGAGCATGATAGTTTGATTTAGGCCTTAAAAGCCCTAAATCCTTCAGAAAGCTACTAATGAAATCACTGCACTGGGTCACAGAACTAAAACAAATTCACAATGACCAGGGTTAACAAGGGAAGGTTAACTTGACACCCCACAGACTGAAGGAAGATGGAGAACAACCAATAATCATTAAAACTGTGCTCAACATTCTCTACCTAAAAAGATGTATTAGTTCCCTTGAGCTGCTGGAACAAAATACCATAAACAAATTGGCTAAAAACAACACGTTTTTTCTCTTACAGGGCCGGTTCCTTCTGGAGGTTCCAGGGGAGAATCCATTTCCTTGCCCTTTCCAGTTTCTAGAGGTGCCTGCAATCTTTGGCTCGTGGCCTCTTCCTCCAGCTTCAAAGCCAGCAGTGCAGCATCTTCTAACTGTGCTTCCATCATCACATGGCCTTTTCCTCTGCCGTCTACTTCTCCTGCCTCTATATCTAAGGATGGGTGTGATTATATCAGGTGCAGCAGATCATCTAAGACAGTTCCCTGACATCAAGATGCTTAATCCCACCTGCAAAATCTCTTTCACTACATGAGGTTAACAGCCCCAAGTTCTGGGGATTAGGATGGGGCAATCTCTGGACCAGTATTCAGCCTCACAGAGAGAGCAAGGGCATATGCAAAACATGAGAGGAAGGACATATGCAAACATTTTAGCATTAGCTTTCAACATTCAGCACTTAGTAAAACCTAAGCATGTCAAGGTTTAAACTTGACTTTAGACAGTGAAGTTCTATGTAGACAGTTCCTACATGGGACCCATCATTCTCAGAGATGTCAGATGAGGTGGAATTGCTACATGTGAGCCTCAAAGGGTAGCATGTTTTCCTGGTTTACACGGACCTTCCAAGCATATGTGTGGCATATATGAGGGGCCACTGCCATCCTTCTTTATACACTTTTCAAAACGTTTTGAAAATTAAATGTACACACCACTGGGATTAATGGTCCTAAACTATTTCTCCAGAGTCTGTTTATGCTGACTTGAAAGCAGACTCACTCAAACCACTCTTCCCGGAGTGTACATAAAGTAACAAAGATTGGAAACAATGTAGCATTTTTGACAGAGAAACAACGTTTCTATGGAAATACAACTGGCTTCCTCGCCTGTTGGGAATAGGGGTGCTCAACATGGACGCGGCGACAGGGTTGGAAACACTCAAACCCCTCTTCTGCAGGGTGTACACAAAGTAACCAAGATCGGAAGCAACCTAGCATTTTTGACAGAGAAACAATGTTTGCACGGAAATACAACTGGCTTCCTAGCCTCAGCCTTGGGAGCAGGGGCGCCCAACAGCACAGGGGACGCCATGTCAGGGTTCAGAACAGGGGGTGCGCCTTGGGTCCTCGCTATGACGGGACCTGTCAGGAGCGCCACCAATGGCATGTTCCAGAAGGTTCCATATGACCAAGTGCGGGCGTCCCCTTATGCTGGGAGACAGGTGTGTCGGAAGGCACCTTCTAAGCTATGGCCAGTCCCTTGCCACATCTTCTCCTGAGGCCTAGGCGCCAGTCGTGAAATGGCCAAAAGCCCAGGAGGCAGGGCGTGGCGTCAAGGCTGAGGCCAGAACCCACAGGCCGAGCCTCAGCTAGGGCCCAGTCTCTGCCTTCCATTAAGCCACGCCAGCTTCGCGTCTGGCAGGTCCCCCTCCTCTGGGAAGCGGGTCCCCTACTCCAGTAGCCCCTGCCCGCCTGCTCGCGGCTCCCGTGACAGACTGGGGGCCGGCTGGACGCAAGGGCAGCACTGCGGCTCCGGCCACCACGTCCCGCCCTCTTCCTGGCGCGGTTACCTGCCTCCATGATGAACCTTGTCACTCGGAAGTGTACCCTCGACTCAGGTGCCAGCCGCCCCTCCGAGCCCCGGGTCTCAGCCCCTCCTCCGCAGGTCCCGGGGCCACTGGCCTCCATTAGGCCCCGCCCCACAGACCCAGAGCCCCTCACCGGAAGGAGAGGCGCCCAGACGCGTGGCGCCTTGCTCCCGGGGTGTCCTCGCCGCGGGAGCCGAGGTGCCGCCCCGCCCTGCCTGGGCCGGCCCTCCCTACCCCCCCGGGTGAGGGTGCTGAAGGCGAGCCCGGCCGACTGCGCAGGCGCCAGATCAAGCGCAAGCGCACAGGGCCGCCCTGTCAGGCGTCTGTCAGGCGACTGTCGCGCTCCCCGCCCCTCAGCCTGGACTCCGGAAGTCATCCCGCGCCGCCTCAGGAGGCGTAGGTCCCGCCCCCGGAGACTCACACTCCGCCCCTGGGAGCCCACAGGCGGCCTCCGGGAAGCCGGGAGGCTACTCCTCCAACGCGCAGGGAGGTTACTACAGTCCTAGGGCCAGGGCGCAAAAACAACCCCCCTAACGCCTGAGCGACAAGACCCTACGGTGTCGCTCCGGGCTGGTGGCCCAGCGTGGGGCCGAGGCGGCGCTTACCAGAGCTCACAATAGTGTCTTCCAACCGGACAAGACATGGGGTTCAATCTCAGTGTTCCTAAAACCCAAGTCCGGCTTTGCCAGAGTTTCCCAGACCTACAGGTGAACCCTGAAGGAAGCGGTGTGCACAAAATGAGGACAGTTAGTAGGGCTGTTTGTGTCAGGCTTTTCCAGGGGCCCAGCATCCCTGGGGGACCTGCTTGCAGCTTTCCTTTCCAGACTGGCAGCAAGGGAGGAGCTTAAGAAATGTTTGCTCAATGAGTGTTAATTGAATATCCAGCTCCCAGTGCAATCCCACACTTCGTGTCTTCCACAAGTAGGAAATTCTGCATCAGGCATTAGGGATGTACAACCCCAAAGGGACCCCTAAGCTACTGATAGACAGTGCACTCTGGTCATTCTGATACAGCCAGACAGTTCCTATCATTTGAGAGAGTTTGGAAGGTTGAGAGGAAAAAGTCACCTTAAGGCCAACCTTTATCTTCTTTAGCCCCTCCCTAGTCAGTTTCCCCCACCTGGTTCTCTCTACACCAGCTGGCTTGGTTTCCTGGCACTGCTATAATAAATGACCAGCAAAGTAGGTGACTTAAAACATTAGAACTTTAAATCAAGGTGTCAACAGGGCCATACTCCCTCCAGAGGCTCTGTAGCAGCATCCTTCCTTGTCTCCCAGCTTCCGGTGGCCCCAAATGTCCCTTGGCTTGTAGCCGCATCATTCTGGTGTCTGCCTCCGTTGTCACATGGCCTCTTCCCTTGTGTCTGTCTCTTTTTTCTGCCCTATTTGTCATTGCATTTATGGACTAATCCAGGATGGTAGCAACTTGCAGTCCTTAATCACATCTGCACATCGGCATAGATCCTTTTGCCAAATAAGACCATATGCACACGGTTCCCGGGATGAGAACATGGACACATCTCTGGTGGGAGTGGGGTGGCTACCATTGCCCACGACAGCAGCCACCAGAGTGAGTTTTTTGCAGGTCAAGACTAAGGTGACCCTGCCTGGCTTAACAGCCTCCAGGGCCCCTTTACCTCAGGAGAAAGCCCAAGGCCTTGCCTGACCTTCTAGTCCTGGAGAAGTCACCCTGCTAACTGGTCACTCGTGGCAAAGGCCTTGGGCAGCTCCCCGAAGGTTATGGTCTCTCTGCCCAGTGAAAGAACTGCTCCTCACATTTTATCCCTGGCTCCCTCTGTCCAAGGCAAGGGGCAGGCCCTCTGGGCTGATTACCTCTGAGTGTGCATGTGTTTGCATGCTTGTGAAGGAGCTTGGGACCCCCAGCCTCCTGGGCTGGTATAACAAATGACCAGCAATCTAGGTGATCAAGTCATGCCGTGATCACTCCATCACTGCTGTTTGTCCCTGGGACCAGAGCAGTACTCCCCTGACCCCTCCCAGCTCCCCACATCTGTGTAGGATGCATATGCCCCCTCTCCCTGAAACACGTGCGCACACAGACGCACGCAAGAGTCAGACACTCCCTCCTTGTCCACTGGGGTGTGCACGTGCTCACACCCAAACTGTACCACTCTTCCCTCTGGCCCGTGGCCCAGCAGCCTGCCTGTCACCTCCTTGCCCACTGGGCTTGCTGGTTAAACAGTGCCCCTAGGATTCCTCCTTCTCCCCTGGGCCTTTTGTGGTCTGAGGAGTCTAGGCTCAGCGAGTAATAGGTGCCTGCGAATGTGACTCAAGGGAATGACTCAATGAACACATTCATTTTGAAAGCGCTGGGTCACAGGGCACCCTCCTGGCAGGCCGCCTGGGTGCAGTGGTTGATAAATGAATCATTCACTAGCCACCAATTGGAGCCAGCCAACCTCGGGGTAGCATTTCTTCTCTCACAGGCAAGCCACACCCACTATCGAGGCACTCCCTGCCTTGTCCCCCCTCATTCTGCCCCCCCGACCTCACCTGGGGATCACCTCCAGGCCCCGCAGAGAGAAGATGGTCAAGAAAGGCAGGGTGGACATCATCTTGGAAGAGGACTCTGTGATATTTGCCAAGACTCCTTATCTACCCCTGACCGTGCTCCATAACCCCGAGGGAGCCGCAGCCTCCACACAAGGATGAATAAGCGAGTGAGGGGGTCACACTGAAGCTCAAAAGATGAGGCAGAGGAGGGCAGAGGCGTTTGGGGCACAGAGGAAAGCTGTGCCTGGGCAGGACCTCAGGAAAGCCCACATGCTCTTCAAAGGCAGGGCTCACCTCCAAAGTGCCTGCCCTGCACACCTGCTTCCCAGGGGCCTCCACCCAAGAACCAGTCAGTGGAAGCCCTGCCCCTTTTCCTTGGAAACTTCTCACTCCACTATCACACTATCACCGTTTCTTCCCTGCCTCCCCTGCCCCCCGCCTCACTGGCACCTTCTGGACCAGTGAAGGCAGCTGCTCAAGCCTCCCTGTGGATCCCTTTACCTGCCCACCCCCCACTGCCTTCCGCCCACCCACCCTTCTCAACATTGCATCCTTGAAGCTACTTGTGTCCCTGGATTCCATGCTGTGCATTTGGTCCCCCACCCTGCCCCCATTCCATCCTCTTGGTCCATTCAGGCTGCTGGAACAAAACCACCAGAGACACGGATTTCTCGCAGTTCTGGGAGGCTGGAAGTCCAGGATGCCAGCAGGGTTGGGTTCTAGGGAGGACCCCCCTTCTGGATTACAAGCCAGCCAGCTTCTCACTCTGGCCTCACAGGAGAGACAAGGCAAGGGAGCTCCTGAGATGCTTTTGGAAGGGGACTAATTCCACAAGGGCTCTGCTTCATCACTTCCCAAAAGTCCACCTCCGGGTACCACCATCACCTTGGGCCTTCTGACTTCACCAGATCAGTCTGGGGGAGGGCCTATTCAGACCATAGCCCTCGCCAAGGTCAAGGGTCACGTCTGAGCTGTCTCCCACCTGCGGCCACTCGTTGCAGTTGACTGCTTGGTACATGGTCTGGCTCTGTACCTGGACGGCTTTGAAGATTTGTGCTCCGTGTCTCCTCAGGCACCACCCCCCACATCTGGGCAAGCTTTGAAGCCTCGTGCTCCCTGTCCCCCCACGTCTGGGCAAGCTGATCAGGATACCCTCCCCCCAGCCCCAGCCAGAGCAAAGAGTCTACCATGCACTTGAGCTGTTTTCCCAGCACCTTGGAGGGGCCTCAGACTCAGAGCCAGGGATTTTTTTCATAACCTCTTAGTGGGTGTGGGGCCATCAGTCTCCACATCCAAACCACATTCGGGGTGGGGGTGTCTGTCTCACTTGCACACAGTGACCACAACACACGCCCTCCTGCCCCAAATGCTTTCCCTTCGGGGATTCCTAGGTTCCGGGCCTGTTCTCCTGGCTCGTCTCCTCCCTCCCAGGTCAGCTGAGTGCCCAGTGAGTCGGGCTCACGCCTGGTGCTGGGACAAAGCAGACAGTGTCTGCCTTCGGTAGCCTTGCTCTGGCTCCAGACACAACCACCTTTGTAAAAACGAAGTCCAATCAGTGCCCTTCCCTCTCCAAGCCCCCACAAGAGCCATACTGGCTGCCAGAAGGCAGCTCTATTTACCCAGCAAGTGTCCTCCCAGGCACAAACACTGGTGAGATTATAGTTCTTGGTTTATCTACTGCCTTGGATTATTTCCTTTGGACTACATGAGTTTCGAGTGAAGACAGACTCAATACGGAGAACAGTGGAGTGAGCTCTGAGCACCTATGAGATCTCCTATGAGGCCAAGTTGGGCCTCAGGAGAAGGGCTGAGAGTCAGCATGAGGGTCAGAAGATGCAATCCAGCCACAGATGTGCACAAACAGCTGCCACCAACGAGCCACAGGAGGGACTGATGACTGGCACAGGGGTTCTTTGAAGGCGTGATAGAAATGTTCTGGAATTAGATTATGGTGATGAGTGCATAACTCGGTAAGTATGCTTATTTTTTTTAACTTTTAATTTTTACTTTATTTTACTTTATAATACTGTATTGGTTTTGCCATACATTGACGTGAATCCACCACGGGTGTACATGTGATCCCAAACATGAACCCCCCTCCCACCTCCCTCCCCATAACATCTCTCTGGGTCATCCCCGTGCACCAGCCCCAAGCATGCTGTATCCTGCATCAGACATAGACTGGTGATTCTATTCTTACTTGATAGTATACATGTTTCAATGCCATTCTCCCAAATCATCCCACCCTCTACCTCTCCCTCTGAGTCCAAAAGTCCGCTATATACATCTGTGTCTTTTTTGCTGTCTTGCATACAGGGTCATCATTGCCATCTTTCTAAATTCCATATATATGTGTTAGTATACTGTATTGGTGTTTTTCTTTCTGGCTTACTTCACTCTGTATAATCGGCTCCAGTTTCATCCATCTCATCAGAACTGATTCAAATGTGTTCTTTTTAACGGCTGAGTAATACTCCATTGTGTATATGTACCACAGCTTCCTTATCCATTCATCTTCTGATGGACATCTAGGTTGTTTCCATGTCCTGGCTATTATAAACAGTGCTGAGATGAACATTGGGGTACATGTGTCTCTTTCAATTCTGGTTTCCTCGGTGTGTATGCCCAGCAGTGGGATTGCTGGGTCATATGGCAGTTCTACTTGCAATTTTTTAAGGAATCTCCACACTGTTTTCCATAGTGGTTGTACTAGTTTGCATTCCCACCAACATGTAAGACCAGAAACTATAAAACTCCTAGAGGAGAACATAGGCAAAACACTCTCTGACATAAATCACAGCAAGATCCTCTATGATCCACCTCCCAGAATTCTGGAAATAAAAGCAAAAATAAACAAATGGGATCTAATTAAAATTAAAAGCTTCTGCACAACAAAGGAAAATATAAGCAAGGTGAAAAGACAGCCTTCTGAATGGGAGAAAATAATAGCAAATGAAACAACTGACAAACAACTAATCTCAAAAATATACAAGCAACTTATGCAACTCAATTCCAGAAAAATAAACGACCCAATCAAAAAATGGGCCAAAGAACTAAATAGACATTTCTCCAAAGAAGACATACGGATGGCTAACAAACACATGAAAAGATGCTCAACATCACTCATTATTAGAGAAATGCAAATCAAAACCACAATGAGGTACCACTTCACACCAGTCAGAATGTCTGTGATCCAAAAATCTGCAAGCGATAAATGCTGGAGAGGGTGTGGAGAAAAGGTAAATATGTTTAAAAAAAATAACATGTTGAACTGTGTAGCTTAGATGAGTGACTGTTATGGTATCCGACATAGCTCCATAGCTGTTAATTTTTAAAGTTCCTGTGCTCTTCAGAGACAAGTGAACTGACAGCTGCTGCTACTGCTGCTAAGTCGCTTCAGTCGTGTCTGACTCTGTGTGACCCCATAGACGGCAGCCCACCAGGCTTCTCTGTCCCTGGGATTCTCCGGGCAAGAATACTGGAGTGGGTTGCCATTTCCTTTTCCAATGCATGCATGCATGCTAAGTCACCTCAGTCATGACCGACTCTGTGTGACCCCATGGACAGCAGCCCACCAGGTTCCTCTGACCATGGGATTCTCAAGGCAAAAATACTGGAATGGGTTGCCATTTTCTTCTTTGGTGAACTGACAGACCCACCCTCAAAGTCCTGAAATAGGGCAGATAATGGCACAGGGTACTTTGCTCCCCCTTGGGGAGGGGAGTTGAGTGGATTGTTGGAGATGGGGGAACACCCAGGCCTGACACTTCCATGCATCCGGGATCCGCCGGTCTGAGTGGGGGCTGACGGAGACATCTTGACCCGAGTGCCTCTCACCAGTGACTTTAACCCACAGGCCATGTGACAATAGAGGCAGGGCTTAAGAGTGATGTGGCCACAAGCCAAGGAATGCCTGTAACCACTGGAAGCTGGAAGAGATGCAGAAGGAGAGATGTGGAAGGGTCCTTCCCTAAAGCCTCCAGATGGGAGGGAATCCATTTCTGTTGACCCGGTTTGCAGTCCTCTGTTGCCACAGCCCAAGGAAATTGACACAAAGGGATGTGGGAGGGAGTGATTAAGCCCCACCTCGCCATCTGCTACAGAGACAGTAGAGAAGATGGATGTGGCTTCTGATGGTTGCGTGGGCCCCTCACAAGTTCTGCCAGTGGAAGGAAGAAGGCCTGAGGAGGGCAAAATCTTTACCCCAGAGCACTGGGAAACAAAAGAGATAAAAAGACTGCAGATGAAGCAGTCAGATCCAAGAAGGTCAGGCGGCTTCTCAAAGCCTCCCAGCATGTGGATGCCAGCCCAAATGGGTCAGGGCTGTTAGCTCTGGGAGCTTAGAAAGGGAACTTCTCAACAGTTTGGTCATCCTTGCCAGGCGCCACTCTCCTGTATGCCTCTCTAGCCCCAGCCATCTCGATCTTTCTACCAGACCCTGTCAATGTCAATGCCAGCAGAGCGCTTTCTGTGTTTGCGATCGCCAAGGCTCATGGACACACCTATTGCTGTCTCTGCCCTCCACCAGGACAGGGCAGTAACGCATCCCAGATTTTTCTCATGTGTGCCCGCTATCACTTGACCAAGTCTGTCTCTAAAGGTGTAAATCCCCAGGGAGAATCTGATGGGATGAATCTTCATTATGAACACACAGCCCTCTGAAACAGGAAGCCACCTTTGGTCAAATCAGTGGCAGGGTTGAGGGGGCTCAGTGTCTATACACATTCCTAGGGAAGCTGTGTGGGAGGTCGGCAGTGACCAGCATGCCAACCCAGGAGCCCAAGGACACCCATTTGGCAGGGTCAGTCTCAGCGCATCTGAGCCCACGACCTCAGGTGTTACACTTTGTGCACCACTCCCATACACCCAGAAAGGGACTCAGAGAAAAGGGCGTCATCACCCACCCTTTCCAGTGGTCAGCCAGAGATACTGTCTTTGCTATTTGTTCACTGAGCAAGGAAATAAAGCCTTCAACTCTCTTGGCAGGCAGTCAATAGAGATGGTCTAAATTGCTAGATGAAGAAATAAGTGGGGAAAAGCCAGTTGTCTGGTGATACCCAGGCAAGTATCCGAAGAGTTACAGTATTACGTTGAAGGCAGGCCATTGAAATAGTGACAAAGTGCATCTAGACTGGAAAGGGAAAAATAAAACTACCTCTATTCACAGATAACACAACCTTATATAAAGAAAATCCTAAGGAACACACACATACACACAAACTACGTAGAGCTAATAAATAGCCCATCCAAGTTGTAGAATACAAGAGCAGTATACCAAAATCTATTGTACTTCTACACAATACCTATGAACAATCAAAAATGAAATTAAGAGTTCTGTTCATAAGAGCATCAATTGAATAAAATACCCAGCAATAAATATAACAAAAGGAGGGCAAAACTTGTGCAACAACATACTACTGAAAGATATTAAAGAAGATCTAAGTAGAAAGACATCTTCTGTTCATATATTAAAAGGTTTTAATTGTTTAAATAGTAATATTCTTCAAATTGGCCTACAAATTCAATGCAATCACTATCTAAATTCCAGTTGGCTTTTTGGCAGAAATTGACAAGCCCATCTTAAAATTCATACCGAAATGCAAAGGACCCAGATTAGCCAACATAATCTTGACAAAGAACAAAGTTGAAGAACTCACACTTCCTGATTTTAAAACTTACCACAAAGCTACAGGAGTCAAGACTATGTAGTACTGACACAAAGGTGGAGATACAGACCCACAAAATAGAAACCTATACTACTTTGGTTAGCTGATTGTCAACAAGGGTGACAAGACATTCAATGAGGAAAGAATAGTGTCTTCAGCAAATGGTGCTGGGACAACAGGATAGTAGCCACATGCAAAAGAATGAAGTTGGACCCCTTCCCCACACCATATAGAAAAATCAACTCAAAATGGATCATAAACCTAAATGTACCATAACAGCTGAAACTGTAAAACTCTTTTATAAAAAATAGACATAAATATTCGTGAACTTGGATAAGTTCATGGTTTCCTAGATATGATACCGATAAATAACATAAGTAGATACATCATCAGTTCAGTTCAGTCTCTCATTCGCGTCTGACTGCAACCTCATGCACTGCAGTACTCCAGGCTTCTCTGTCCATCACCAACTCCTGGAGCTTCCTCAAACTCATGTCCATCGAGTCAGTGATGCCATCCAACCACCTCATACTCTGTTGTCCCCTTCTCCGCCTGCCTTCAATCTTTCCCAGCATCAGAGTCTTTTCCAGTGAGTCAGTTCTTCACATCAGGTGGCCAAAATATTGGAGTTTCAGCTTCAGCATCAGTCTTTCCAATGAATATTCAGGACTGATTTCCTTTAGGATGGACTGGTTGGATCTCCTTGCAGTCCAAGGGACTCTCAAGAGTCTTCTCCAACACCACAGTTCAAAAGCATCAATTCGTCAGCACTCAGCTTTCTTTATGGTCCAACTCTCACATCCATACATGACTGCTGGAAAAACCATAGCTTTGACTAGACGGACCTAGACAGACCTTTGTTGGTAAAGTAATGTCTCTGCTTTTAATATGCTGTCTAGGTCAGTCATAGCTTTTCTTCCAAGGATCAAGCATCTTTTAATTTCATGACTGTAGTCACCATCTGCAGATTTGGAGCTCCAAAATCACAGATACATTGTAATTCATCAAAAGTAAACAATTCCGAGCAGGGCAGCATGGCAGGGCTTTCCGAGCTCCGACTGGCCACCCAGCGCTGAGGGAAAAAAAAAAAAAGATTCATGGCTGCCAGGGGCTGGAGGGAGGGAGACTGGGGAATGACCACTCAGTGAGTATGGGCTTCTTTTTGTGAGTGATGAAAATGTTCTGGCCTAAGAGAGTGGTGATGTTTGCACAACCACGTGGTAATGGTGGTGAAGATTCTAAAAGCATTGAACTGTACATTTTAAATGAGTGAATTAGTGTGTAAGTGATATTTCTGTAAAGCTCAAAGGGAAAGTGAAGACCCCAAACCCTCATCTCAGAAACAACTGACTCCTGCACTGTGGTTACGTAAGATGTCACCATGGAGGAAGCTGGGAGAAAGGCACGCAAGACTCCCCTGCACTGTCTTTGGAACTTCCTGTGAATCTGTAACAATTTCAAAATAAAAACAAAAAATGTCTGATGGGGCTGGGCTGTTAACTCAAGGCTCTGTGTCCAACTTCATTCAGGTTGTTGGCAGAATCCATTTCTTTGAGGCTGAAGGACCAAGCTCCCTGCTTCCTTGACTTGTGGTCCCTTCATCTTCAAGCTGGTGAGTGGAGTCCTTCTCCATATCTTTTAATCTTTGACTCCCCTGTGGCCTCAGCCAGCAAATCTCTGCTTGTTAAGGGCTCCTGTGATGACACTGCCCAGCCAATAATCAAGGCTAATTTCCCCATGTTCAGGTCAATTGGTTAATAGCATTAATTACATCTGCAAAGTCGCCTCAGCTGTGCAGCATAACATATTCATGAGTACGACATCAGAGGACCAAGATGTGAGAGTCAAAATTCTGCCTATCACAGTGGGTTATTTTAAATCTGTCTGGGATGTAAACCCTCAGGAGGGTGAGGGTTAGGCATTAGGTGTTAGGGAGGAGGAGGGAAGCCATCAAAGAGCTGTCCCCAGTTTGGAAAAGCTTCGACAACCATGAGGGGGGCTGTGGTCACCCAAGGAGAGGGGGCAGGTCACCCAAGGAGTAGGGGGCAGGTGGTGGATGGAAAGAATGGCCTGGGGGAGGCCAGCTGCAGAAGCTTTCAGAAGTTCTTCCACCCCAACCTTAGCCTGCAGTTTTCTCCTTGGATGTAGCATCCAAGGACCTATCTCCTTGATCTCCAAAGACGGTCTTCCTAAGTCAAGGCTAGAAGGAATCCCAGTGAGTTGGGGGCTAGCCTGCTGCCCTGAGCCCATTGTACTGGCCACAGCCTACCACCAGGGGGCAGAGTCGACTACATCAAAGGCCACACGGCTGGAGAGTGCGGGTGTGTGTGTGTCTAAGTGTGTGTACAGACGTGTTGGGGGCATGCTCGTTGCTGGGTTGTCTCTTCACCAACCATGTCAGAGCCTCCTCTGTGCTGCCACGGTGGCTGAAAGGCTCCTCTCTGCTGGACACAGGCTCTCAGAACAGGAAGAGCTCATACAATCCGGTTGTTACCCTAGTCAACACCCAAAGCACCCATCTCCCCCGTTCAGACAAAAGAAGGGATCTGACTGGGTGCTACAGATTGAGTCTTGTGGCAGCACAAACAGCCCTCTTTGGGGCCAGGAGTTGGGTCTCCTTCAGAGAGAGAAGGGAGCAGGCCACTTAACCAGCCCCCACAAACTCAGGCCCACCACCCTCCAAGCTGGATCTCAACAACTGAAATTCACATCAAAATGCAGAACTAGTGAATAACTGGGCTCAGGTCCCAGAAATAGGCTGCCCTTTCTACAGGGTGACGGGAAGATCCTCCCTGCTTCCTGTTGCCATGGTTTCCACTCTGCTACCAAGCAGCGGGCGCGGTGGAAGCCATTTCCCGCAATGGGATGCTGGTGCTGGCTGGGTGTGCAGCTGCAGTGGCCAAAAGCAAGCGAGATGGTGGAAAAAAAAAAAAAAACCTAGTCCCAGAGATCTCTCCCCACGGCCAGAGCGTAAACATCAGGGCATTATACACTCCTTGAGCACACAGATCAAGAGGCCTTGCAAAAAAGACTACACAGAAAAAAATAAATCCAAATGCTAAAGCCAACACGTGCTTGGGCAGAAGGCATTGCTGGTTTCGGCCCTGGGCATGGGTTCTTGGCACAGAGGAGCCCATTTCTCTTTTGGCCAGAACATGGTGAGTGGGAGGGATGTCTTGGGTGTCCACAGCCTGCAAGCGCAACAGACTCTGTGGTCTTACCCTTCTGCATCCTGCCATTTGGAACCTAGAAATTGCTGGTAGCTCTGAGCTGGGGGCCCCTGGGGCTGCAGCTTCCCCTTGGGACCCGGTCTGTTCTCCACGGGCCCAAGGATGCCCTGTAGGTGGCCTGCCACCCTCCCAGGAGAGTGGGCAAGAATCAGAGTCCCTCCAGTCTCCAAACCTGCAGGCAGCCACTGTGCCAACTCAGGGACCCTCTCTATATTCAGTTTTCCAAGATGACTCAGGGGCCTTACCTTGTCCCCACAGCCTTAGTTCTGGGAAAGGTCTCCTGGAATAGGGAGGGCACCACGGGGTGCTGGGGTGAGGAGGCTGCCCCAAGGCCTGGCAGGGGGACTGAGCACCCAGAGCCTAGAATAGGAATCACACCCGGATCTGAAGCCCCTCTGGCACTTCCTGGGTCTCTACTGGTCATTCCCAAACTTTCCCCACTGGTGGAACTCACTCAAAAGGCTTTGTTTATCCCACTTACCAGCTCCTCCTGTCCCTACCCCCTCACCCCTGACTCATTCATTTTTCTAGTCCTTGGGGGCGATTAAAATTCAGCCCAGACTCACATCTCATTTGAAGCACCCCATCCGCCTCCCCAGGACTGGAATGGACCGGAATGGAGACAAGTAGCTCTGACCTCCTTTCCCCTCCCAATACCCCCCTGCCCTGCTCCTAAGGCTGGGGCCAGCCAGCCTTGTCTGGTGCCACCGGCCCAAGGTCGAGGTGGCGGGGGAGGGGGGTGCTGTTCCATCCCTGACTGTGACTCCTGCTAAAGGGTCACCCCTTTCCCAGGGTGGGCTCAGCCCCTCCTCACCAAGGACTCAGGTAGCCGGCCAGCACTGTCTTCTTGCCCCCTGCCATGTCCACAGCCCAGCCTCCTCTCCAGTGGGTGCCCCCTTTCCGACATTGGCTCTCTGGCCACCCACGATTCCTGCCCCCCGAGGCAGAGGCGAGCAGGGGTCCCAAGCTTTCCTTCTCAACATGCTGTCTCAGTACCCCCTGGCCAATCGAGGGGGGCACTCCAGCAAGCCTCCTGAGACCCCAGTGGGGAGATGTGGGCACCCCCATTCCCAAGGCCACAGAGCCAGCTCTCCCCACACCTCACTCCAGGCTCAGAAGGCAGCTGGGAGAGTGGGGAGTGACAGTCTCTGAGTCACCCCTCCATCGGGCTAGGGGTGACTAGCCTGATGGTAGGGGGTGACCCCCTACCACCTTTAAACCATTAACAGCTTCTGAGTGAGGGAAGGGGGGCAGAAAGACATGGCTAGACATGGCTACTTTTGCAAGAAGAAGCAAAAGATCCCCCAGGAGAGCCGTCATCCCTAACCCAACGCAAAGCAAGGCTTGGAAACACCGCAGAGACAGAAGGGCCATCAGTGAATTGGTTTCCAAATGCTTCATTTTTTAAAATTAGGCAAATTGATCATTAGAAAACTGATTAAGCTGGAGCTGCTGTTGGAATAAAAGGTGGAAATAAACTCCTTCATTTGAATTCCAAATGCAGGCTTGGAGGTGACCTGGTGGTTAGGCAAACTGGTTGAGGACGGGGAGGCAAAGGGACCCAGTGAGCGAACATAACCTTGACTCTTCCCTCCTCCCAGACCAGAGGCCCCAGGAGGTGCGGCTCCAATGTTCCATGCTGCCAACCCCGGGGGCCCAGGCCTGGAGGGGGCAAAAGAGAAGGTCTCAGGGGGCCTCTCGTGGGCCCCACACAACCCTCGTTAGAGGATCGGGAGGGGGCAGGGGAACAGCAGACCAGGAGCATCTGAGCTGCAATTTACTGATGTGTGCAGAAATCCTGCAGCATTTTAACTGTGGGTACCGCCCTGCCCGGGGTTCCAGCTGCTGTGATCAAGACCGTGGGCCCAGAAAACTGGGCCCTCCTCCCTGGGAAGGCGCCAGAGCCCGGCTTATGAAGTTTCCAGCCAGGACAGGATCCCAGCGCCTCACCAGAGATAATTCTGCAGAAGTCTTAGTCTCTAAAATTGTTTGTACTAGATAAAGAAAAAAGAAAGGAAGTGAAGTTGCTCAGTCGACTTTTTGCAACCCTGTGGACTGTAGCCTACCAGGCTCCTCCTACCATGGGATTCTCCAGGCAAGAATACTGGAGTGGGTTGCCATTTTCTTCTCCAGGGGATCTTCCCCACCCAGGGATCGAACTCGGGTCTCTCACATTGCAGGCAGGCGCTTTACCCTCTAAGCCACCAGGAAAGCCCACTAAATAAAGAGAAGGCACAAAAGAGTACCAACATGGTTCTTTGAGAATGTCTTGCTTCTAGGGTGGTGAAGAAGATTTTTGGAATTGGTGGAGGTGCTTAAACGAAGGGCCTGAAATTTTGAAAGCTTGCTTTTCCTTTTAAAACGTTCAACACTTTAGGAAACAATGAAGACTTCAAAGTAAAAATTGAAAAAAAAGAGTACCAACAAAACGTATGTGGGTAGGAAGATCAATGCCAGCAGGCCCTGCTTACTCACTGCTCATCTTGGAAAAAACAAAGGTGACGTTGCCTTTAAGGAACTTGGGTGTCCCTTCTTGTCCATCCCACCCCACTTCTCCCCCTGCTTCAGATGGGACCTCTTTCTTGAATTTTGCATTGATCACTCCTGGACTTTTCCTTACAGTCTCGCCACCTTTGTATGTGTCCATCCCCCAACAACACGTTTCCTTTCGCCAGATTCCAAGTGTACATAAATGGAATCATGCTGTGTGTATTCTTCTCGAACCTGCATTGTCATTGAACATGGGAATCTTGAGACTCACTCATGCTCCCCCTTAAGAGCTGACACTGAGTCCCATGGTCATCTTGATGGACAGTGGGCCCGAGTCCATCTTTTGTACTGTTACAAACAGGGTGGCTTGACACACTTGTGGACAGGTGTCCTGATGTTCAGGGTGAGTTTCTGTAATGATCACAGGCAGGGGGAGGCCCCTGGGCCGCATGTCACATGAACCCTCCACTCTGCTAAGGATGGATGAATCACTTTCCCACAGCTTGTGGGCCTGCAGCCTCTGAGTTTTCTTGTGGTTTGCCCAGAGAGCCTGATATTGTCAGACTTTATCCTCCATGCAGATTACCAACTGTCCCAGGATTTTTCATTGAAAAACATCTGTCTCCACTGACCCGCAGTGCCAACTTTGTCATGCATTGAACTTCTCCACGCAGCTCATCTGCTTCCACTGTCTCTATTCTGCCACTTTGGTCTGTTTGTCCCTCCTTTTGCTAACACCGCAGCTGCTTAAATGTTGTCCCTTTAGAATCCATCTCAGAATCTGCTAAGGCAGCTCCATCCCCCTGACCATTTGCTTGCTCTTCCATATACATTTAAGAACTGCTTTGTCAAGCTCCATTTTTAAAATGGCATTTAGGTTGCTACTGTAGTCAATCAATAAATCAAATGGAAATGTTCAAAACATGCTCAAAACTTTGATTTTTTTGAGACTTCTGGGTAGCCAAGATAATGGTGGCAAGGTCCATTTATCTGAAACTCTCAACACAGCTTCCAAACCAATCAACTAAGAAAAACAAGAACAAATACGACCACACAAAATCCATGCCCTCAGCATAACCAGAAGACAGACAGCATCCAAATTTTGAATTATGTAAAATAAATAAAATCACAAGGACGGGGGGAAATCTCTTAAAAAATAAAATACAAACAAAAACAAATGAAGCAACACATATATCAATGTATAACTACCCCAAAGGGGAAGAAAAGAACCAAGCCAGGTAACCTTTGAACGCAGTCCTTGGCCTCGCTGCCCTTAAGTTAAAGACAAAGAACTACCAACAAATATTGAACTCCAGAGAGTAGCTTTCTTATTTGCAGAGATATGAGTTGACAACTCTGAACCTGCTTTCAGAGTGTTCTAGGGTTGAGCAAATACACACATGAATTGAGGGTGAGTGAGCCAGCTTTCTCAATGAGAGAAGGAAATTACAAGTAAGCAAAGGGGAAGAATGCTAGAGTGAACCTGGAATCAGAGATGTCAGTATGAACTCATGGAGAGAGAGACAGAGAGATAGATCATTGATAGACAGATAGATAGACATTGGATACTGATTAATAATACAGATGTGTGAAAGTGTACATATATCTCCAAAGATATACATCTATATTGCTTCCCTGGTGGCTCAGAGAGTAAAGAATCTGCCTGCTATGTGGGAGACCTGGGTTCAGTCCCTGGGTTGGGAAGATCCCCTGGAGGAGGGTGTGGCAACCCACTCCAGTATTCTTGCCTGGAGAATTCCATGGACAGAAGAGCCTGGTGGGCTACAGTCCATGGGGTCACACAGAGTTGGACGTGACTGAGACACTAAGCACATACATCTACATGTATGCATGAATGTGTTATACATAAATATGTGTGGTGTGTGTGTGTAATTTCCTAATAGGTTTCTAATTACAACAATTATCCACTCAAAATGAACTAGGGATCCTAGGATAAATGGCAGATCCTAGGAGTGGGGGTCAGGGAAGGTCTGGAGGAATCTTAGAACATCCTGTTCCTCCAGAAAGTTAGGAATCCATGACTCTGTGTTGGTATAAATAAACAGGTAAATGGGGAGAGGTGAAGGGAAGTTCTTCTTCACAGTAAAGCCAAAGAATAAGTGTGGAAGGAATGATAGAACTGTAAAGGCACCATTTGGCAACCATCATAGGAATGACTGACTCAAGTAAAAATGATCAGTGACCGAAAAACTGCTGGGTGAAGGTTTGACAAAGAACTGGATGTTTAAATAGTCTCAAAATGTGGCCCACACACACAAATGGAAAATAATAGCAACTCAACAGGTGAGAAACCTGGCAGACATCCCATCAACTAAGCCATCAAAGTTACATCTTCACCAGTAATGGGACAAACCGCTGTTGTGTGCCTCCATGTGTCATGCGCCTCCATGTGTCATGCGCCACTATGTTGCTTCTCTGACACGTCTACCAAAAGTGTAAAACCTGAATCTAATGGTGAGGAAATGTCAGACCAACCAAAACAGAGGATACTCTCAAATAATCAGCCTACGCCTTTGAAAAATGTCAATGCCATAAACCACAAAGACCCAAGAACTGCTCCAGATTAAATGAGACTAAAGAGACATGGCAACCAAATGTAATTCATGATAAAATGTGCTCCTTTTCTAGAAAAGGCATTATTGGGACAACTGGCAAAGTCTGGACAAGGGTAAGATCACAGTATTGTTTCAGTGTTATTTTCATGATTTTGATAACTGTACTGTACTCATCACTGAGCAAGGTTTTCTTATCTCTCCTTGCTGTTCTTTGGAACTCTGCATTTAGATGGTATATCTTTCCTTTTCTCCTTTGCTTTTTGCTTCTCTTCTTTTCTCAGCTATTTGTAAGGCTTCCTCAGACAACCATTTTGCCTTTCTGCATTTCTTCTTGGGGATGGTTTGGATCAATGACTCCTGTACAATGTCATGAACCTCTGTCCATAGTCCTTCAGGCACTCTGTCTATCAGATATGATCCCTTCCATCTATCTGTCACTTCCACTGTATAATCGTAAGGGATTTGATTTAAGTCTAACCTGAGCAGTCTAGTGGTTTTCCCTACCTTCTTCAACTTAAGCCTGAATTTGGCAATAAGGTGTTCATGGTCTGAGCCACAGTCAGCTCCCAGTCTTGTTTTTGCTGACTGTATAGAGCTTCTCCATCTTTGGCTTCAAAAAATATAATCAATCTGACTTCAGTATTGACCATCTGGTGATGTTCATGTGTAGAGTTGTCTCTTGTGTTGTTGGAAGAGGGTGTTTGCTATGACCAGTACATTCTCTTGGCAAAACTCTGTTAGCCTTTGCCCTGCTTCATTTGTACTCCAACGCCAAACTTGCCTATTATTCCAGGTACCTCTTGACTTCCTACTTTTGCATTCCAATACCATATGATGAAAAGGACATCTTTTTTTGGTGTTAGTTCTAGAAGGTCTTGTAGGTCTTCATAGAACTGTTCAACTTCAGCTTCTTCAGCATTAGCAGTTGGGGAATAGACTTGGATTACTGTGATATTGAATGGTTTGCCTTGGAAATGAACAGAGATCATTCTGTCATTTTTGAGATTACACCTAAGTACTGCATTTCAGATGCTTTTGTTGACTATGAGGGCTATTCCATTTCTTCTGAGGGATTCTTGTCCACAGTAGTAGATAGAATAGTCATCTGAATTAAATTCACCTGTTCTGGTCCATTTTAGTTCACTCATTCCTAAAATGTCAATATTCATTCTTGCCATCTCCTGTTTGACAACTTCCAATTTACCTTGATTCACGGACCTAGCACTGGAGAGACTAAGGGAATATTTCATGCTAAAATGGGCACAATAAAAGACAGAAACGGTATGGACCTAACAGAAGCAGAAGATATTAAGAAGAGGTGGCAAAAGCACACAGAAGAACTATGCAAAAAAGATCTTAATGACCCGGATAACCACGAAAGTGTGATCACTCACCTAGAGCCAGACATCCTAGAGTGCGAGGTCAAGTGGGCCTTAGGAAGCATTACTACCAACAAAGCTAGTGGAGGTGATGGAATTCCAGCTGAGTTATTTCCAATCCTAAAAGATGATGCTGTTAAAGTGCTGCACTCAATATGCCAGCAAATTTGGAACCCTCAGTAGTGGCCACAGGACTGGAAAAGGTTAGTTTTCATTCCAATCCCACAGAAAAGCAATGCCAAAGAAAGTTCAGACTACCACACAATTGCACTCATCTCACACACTAGCAAAGTAATGCTCAAAATTCTCCAAGCCAGGCCTCAACAGTTCATGAACCGAGAACTTCCAAATGTTCAAGCTGGATTTAGAAAAGGCAGATGAAACAGAAATCAAATTGCCAACATCTTTTGGGTAATATAGAAAGCAATAGAATTCCAAACAAACATCTACTTCTGCTTCATTGGCTATGTTAAAGCCTTTGACTGTGTGAATCGCAACAAACTGTGGAAAATTCTTAAAGCGATCAGAAAACCAGACCACCTTACCTGCCTCCTTAGAAATCTGTATGCAAGTCAAGAATAAACAGAGCCATACATGGAACAACGGACTTGTTCAAAATTGGGAAAGGAGTACATTAAGGCTGGGTATTGTCACCCCACTTAATTAACTTATATGCAGAGTACATCAAGCAAAATGCCAGACTGGATGAAGCACAAGCTGGAATCAAGATTGCCGGGAGAATATCAACAGCCTCAGATACACAGATGACACCACTCTTATGTCTGAAAGTGAAGAGGAACTAAAGAGCCTCTTGATGAAAGTGAAAGAGGAGAGTGAAAAAATTGGCTTAAAACTCAGCATTCAAAAAACAAAGATCATGGCATCCGATCCCATCACGTCATCCAAATAGATGGAGAGACAATGGAAACAGTGACAGACTTTATTTACTCGGACTCCGAAATCACTGCAGATGGTGACTGCAGCCATGAAAGTAAAAGACACTTGCTCCTTGGAAGAAAAGCTATGATCAACCTAGATGGCATATTAAAAAGCAGAAACATTACTTTACTGACAAAGGTCTCTATACTCAAAGCTATGGTTTTTCCAGTCATCATGTACGGATGCAAGAGTTGGACCATAATGAGAGCTGAGGGCCAAAGACTTAATACTTTTGAACTGTGGTGCTGGAGAAGACTCGTTGGGAGTCCCTTGAACAGCAAGATCAAACCAGTCAATCTTAAAGGAAATCGGTCCTAAATAATTGTTGGAAGGACTGATGCTGAAGCTGAAGCTCCAATACTTTGGCCATCTGATATGAAGAACTGACTCCTGGGAAAAGACCCTGATGCTGGGAAAGATTGAAGGCAGGTGGAGAAGGGGATGACAGAGGATGAGATGGTTGGATATCATCACAGACTCGATGGACATGAGTTTGAGCAAACTCTGGGAGTTGGTGATGGACAGGGAGGCCTTGCGTGCTGCAGTCTGTGGGGTCGCAAAGAGTTGGACACAACTGAGCAACTGAACTGAACTGAACTGTGCTGAGATTGGAGAATGTTCCTTGTTTTTAGGAAATATGCTCTGAAGTATTTACAGATAAAGTAGCATCATGTCTTAATTGATTTAAAAGATTCAGAAAATGTGTTATGAGTGTGTGTGTGTGTGTGTGTGTGTGTGTGTGCAGATAAAAGTGACAAGAATAAAGCAAACAGAGTAAAATGTCAACATTTGGGAAATCTTTATGAAAGGTATAGAAAAAATCTATCTATTCTTCTTTTTAACAACTATAGTGAGATATAAATCGTATGCCATGCTATTTACCTATTGGGACTATGGTTAGGAGTGGAATTTCTGGATCATATGGCAACTCTATGTTCAACATTTTGAGAAACTATCAAACTTCTAAACAAGCTGTACCACTTTACCTTTTTATCAGTGATGTCTGAGGGTTTCAATTTCTCCACTTTCTCATCAACATGTTTTGTTCTTTTATTTATTTATTTTTTTTTGCCACACTGAATGGCATTAAGGATCTTAGTTTCCCAACCAGCAATTACACCCATGTCTCCTGCAGTGGAAGCATGGAGTCTTAACCACTGAACCTCCAAGGAAGTCCCCCTTCATCTTTTTGATTCCAAGCATGCTAGTGGGTATGGAGTAGTATCTCATGATGTTTTGAAATTGCGTCTTCCTGAAAATTAATGGTGTTGGGCATCTTTCATGTGCTCATTGGCCACTTGTACATCATCTCTGGAGAAATATCTATTCAAATGCTTTGCCATTATTAGATTTGAATCTTTTGTCTTTTTATCATGAAGTTGTAAGGTTTCTTTTTATATTGTAGATACAAGCCCTCTGTCCAATATATGCCCCTGAGCTATACCCCCTTTAATCCAATATATGATTTGTAAACATTTCCCCTCATTCTGTGGGTTGTGCTTTCACTTTCTCAGTAGTATCATTTGTGGCGTAAAACTATTTACATGAAGTGTATTTATCTATTTTTATCTTTGGTCACTCCTGCTTTTGGTATCATATCTAAGATATCATAGCCTGATCCAAGGTCATGAAGATTTACACCTATGTTTTCTTCTAGGAGCTTTATAGTCTTGGCTCTCATAATCAGGTCTCTGATCCATTTTGAGTTACTTTTGTGTATGCTGTGAGGTAGGAATACAACTATTTTTTGGCAGGTGCATATCCGGTTGTCCCAGCACCATTTGTTGGAAGACCATTTTTTCTTCCATTGAATTGTCTTGGCTTCCTTTTCAAAAAATTTAATTCACCATAAGTGTAAGGGCTTATTTCTAGACCTCAATTCTATTACATTAATTTATAAGTCTATCCTTGTGCCAATACCATATAGTCTTGATTCCTGAAGCTTTGTTAGAAATTTTGAAATAAGGAAGTGTGAGTCTTCTAACTTTCTTCTTGTTTAAGATTATTTTGCCTGTTCTGGATCCCTTCCATTTCCATGTGAATTTTAGAATTGGCTTGTCAATTTCTGCAAAAACACCAGCTAGAATTTTGATAAGTATTGTATTGAATCCATAGACCAGTTTGGACAGTGAAAGTGAGGTTGCTCAGTTGTGTCCAACTCTTTGCGACCCCGTGGACTGTAGCCCACCAGGCTCCTCCATCCATGGGATTCTCCAGGCAAGAATACTGGAGTGGGTTGCCATTTCCTTCTCCAGGGGCTCTTCCTGACCCAGGGATCGAACCCAGGTCCCCCGCATTGCAGGCAGATGCTTTAACCTCTAAGCCACCAGGGAAACCCACAGTACTACCACATTAATATCAGTTCTTTGATCTGTGAACATAGAATGTCTTTCTACTTATTTAGATCTTCTTTATTGTCCTTTAACAGCATACTGTCGTACAAGACTTGCCCTTCTTTCGTTAAATTTATTCCTAAGCATTTTATTCTTTTTGTGATTTATAAATAAACTGGTTTTTTTTTCATTTGGATTGTTTATTGCTGTGTATTGAAACACAATTGATTTCAGTACCTTGATCTTGTATCCTACAACTCGCTGAGCTCATTTATTCATTCTAATAGCTTTCTGGTGGATTCCTTAGGATACAAAATCATGTCATCTGTGACTAGAGATAGTTATACTTCTTCCTTTCTAATCTGGATGACTTGCATTTCTTTTTCTTGCCTAATTGCCCTGGCTGGAAGCTCCAGCACAATGTTACCTGAAAGTGACAAGAGCAGACAGCTTTGTCTTGTTTCTTATCTTAGGGGGAAAGTTTTCAGTCGTTCACCATTAAGTATAATGTTCAGTTCAGTTCAGTTCAATCGCTCAGTCATGTCCAACTCTTTGTGATCCCATGAATTGCAGCATGCCAGGCCTCCCTGTCCATCACCAACTCCCGGAGTGCACCCAAACTCTTATCCATTGAGTCGATGATGCCATCCAGCCATCTCATCCTCTGTCGTCCCCTTCTCCTCCTGCCCCCAATCTCTCCCAGCATCAGAGTCTTTTCCAATGAGTCAACTCTTCACATTAGGTGGCCAAAGTACTGGAGTTTCAGCTTTAGCATCAGTCCTTCCAAAGAACACCCAGGACTGATCTCCTTTAGAATGGACTGGCTGGATCTCCTTGCAGTCCAAGGGACTCTCATGAGTCTTCTCCAACACCACAGTTCAAAAGCATCAATTCTTTGGCGCTCAGCTTTCTTCACAGTCCAACTTTCACATCCATACATGACCACTGGAAAAACCATAGCCTTGACTAGATGGACCTTTGTTGGCAAAGTAATATCTCTGCTTTTGAATATGCTATCTAGGTTGGTCATAACTTTCCTTCCAAGGAGTAAGCGTCTTTTAATTTCATGGCTGCAGTCACCATCTGCAGTGATTTTGGAGCCCCAAAAAATAAAGTCTGACACTGTTTCCACTGTTTCCCCATCTATTTCCCATGAAGTGATGGGACCAGATGCCATAGTCTTCGTTTTCTGAGGTTGAGCTTTAAGCCAACTTTTTCACTCTCCTCTTTCACTTTCATCAAGAGGCTTTTTAGTTCCTCTTCACTTTCTGCCATAAGGGTGGTGTCATCCTCATATCTGAAGTTATTGATATTTCTCCCGGCAATCTTGACTCCAGCTTGTGCTTCTTCCAGCCCAGCGTTTCTCATGATGTACTCTGCATATAAGTTAAATAAGCAGGGTGACAATATACAGCCTAGATGTACTCCTTTTCCTATTTGGAACCAGTCTATTGTTCCATGTCCAGTTCTAACTGTTGCTTCCTGACCTGCATATAGGTTTCTCAAGAGGCAGGTCAGGTGGTCTGATATTCCCATCTCTTTCAGAATTTTCCACAGTTTATTGTGATCCACACAGTCAAAGGCTGTACAAAAAAGATCTTCATGACCAAGATAATCACGATGGTGTGATCACTCACCTAGAGCCAGACATCCTGGAATGTGAAGTCAAATGGGCCTTGGAAAGCATCACTACGAACAAAGCTAGTGGAGGTGATGGAATTCCAGTTGAGCTATTTCAAATCCTGGAAGATGATGCTGTGAAAGTGCTGCACTCAGTATGGCAGCAAATTTGGAAAACTCAGCAGTGGGCACAGGACTGGAAAAGGTCAGTCTTCATTCCAATCCCAAAGAAAGGCAATGCCAAAGAATGCTCAAACTACCGCACAGTTGCACCCATCTCACATGCTAGTAAAGTAACGCTCAAATTTCTCTAAGCCAGGCTTCAGCATTACGTGAACTGTGAACTTCCAGATGTTCAAGCTGGTTTTAGAAAAGGCAGAGGAACCAGAGATCAAATTGCCAACATCCACTGAATCATGGAAAAAAGCAAGATAGTTCCTGAAAATCATCTATTTCTGCTTTATTGACTATGCCGAAGTATGACATTATCTGTGTTTTTTCCTACATGCCCTGTTTCACATTGAAGATGTTCCCCCCTCCACCATTTATTTCTACTATTCTTGTAATCTTTCACATATTTGAAATTATGTTTAAAAAAGTTAAAGTGAAAAAATATGTATGTGTTCCAATCCATGAACATAGCATATATTCTATTGTTATTTTTATCTTTCCTTCAATGTCTTCTCAAGTGATTGCAAATTTCTAAATAATGGTCTTACATGTCATTTTTTTGTATTTACTGCTACATAGATATTTTATGCTATTGTAAACAGTATCTTTCTTTTATTTATAAATTCTGTCCCTGCTTATTTTTACTTATTTACATCCAGAAACTGTGCCAAATTTTCTTATTAATTTGAATAATTTATCTGCAGAATCTTCAAGCTTTTTACATAAACTGTCATAGCATCTGCAAAGAATTTCTAAATCTTCTTTTTCAATTTGGATTGCCCTACGGCACTGGCCAGGAACTCAAGTACAATGTCAAATGGAATTAGCCAGTAGCGTTTATCTTGTATCTGACTTCAAACGTAATGCTTTCAACATTTCACAATTCAGTAATTTGGTTTTTAGCTCTTTTACCCATATATCTCTAGATGCACATTTCTCTTCATTTATTCTGCAAGTAGTTTCTAAGCCCTCTTTAATTTGTAGTTTGAGGTACCCGCCACCAGTTTTTGGAAAGTTCTCAGCCATTAGGTCTTTTAATGCTGATCATGTCCCCTTCCTTCTCTCCTCTTCTAATTATCCATTTGTTTAGCTCTGTATCCTGTCTCTCTTTCCCTCTTTTTTTAGTTTCCATCTCTTTTTCTTTCCCCAGTTTATTCTGCCTAGTTCCTTCTGACTTACCTTCCAGTCCACTGATACTCTCTTTAGCTATACATAGTCTGCTCTTATGCCCATCCATTTGTTTATTACTTTTGGTTACTGTCATTTTTAGTTCTAGAATTTTTAAGTAGCTCTTTTTATAGCTGCAGTTCCGTGCCATAATTATCAATATTGTTAATTATATCTTTGAACAGTGTATGCTTAGCTATTTTCAAGTTTATATTTGATCATTTGAATATCTGGAGTCACAATCCATGATGCCATGAAAACTGAAGCTCAAGGTCACCAGGATCCACAAATGTTCTCAAGACTGGCCTCAGCATCCTATTTCCGTCTCTGAATTTCTGTCTTGATTGAATTTTTGGACTCTGGGATTCCTTACTCTTTTACCATCTAATTGGTTCATTTAAAAGGATGATTTTTTAGATCTTTTATTCAGTGACTTTAGTGATTTTCATCAGAAAGGTCACACAGAGCATCTAGTTTATAATGCTGAAAACAATTTTAAAGATCACAAACCTTGCATGTACTCTGTCATAAAAATGGCTTCCTTCTTGGTATTCTGATTGCAAAAATCTGGATAAATTCATCTAAGATGAATTTCTCTTTTTCTCATTCTTGATTTTTTGTTAAGGGGTAGCAGTAGTAGTTTAGTCACTAAGTTGTGTCCAGCTCTTGAGATGCCATGAACAGTAGCCCGCCAGGCTCCTCTGTCCATGGGATTCTCCAGGCAAGAATACTCGAGGAATAGCCTTGTGTTTTTCTTTAATAGATAGTTTTGCAGTAATAATAATGATGATAATAACAACGTCATCAAATGGCTGTCTCCACGCTAGGTAATAACAGAGACCACATCAGTTAGCATTTAGGTTCAGTTACACATACAAGAAAAAAACTTAATTGTGGCTTAACCAAGGGAGACATTTATTTGTCTTGTGCATTAATGAAGTCCAGAGGTAAAACACTCATGACTAGTATGGATATTTCACAAAATCACTAACAATCAAGAATCCTTCCAGATCATTCCAACCCCCTAAAGTGTGGCCTTCATTGACTTTATCCAAGATGGCAGCCAGAGCACCAGCCATAGCACCAGACAGAGATAAGGAAGAAAATAGAGAAAAGGGTGAACAAGGAGAACACCAGCACCTCTGAAAAGAATTTCCCAGAAGGAAAGCTAATTAATTAATTAATCTCATTGTAAAAGAGGCTCAGAACACTCAATTGTAAAAGAGGCTCAGAAGTGTAGTCTTATCCTCAGACAGTCATGGGCCCAGCTAAAGATCGGTCACCACAGAAGCAACCAGCAGTCTCTACCATAATTGCTACATCCAAAAAGCCAACTAGGAGGTGCAAGAATTATAGAATCAGGAAATCACCATTCATAACTTAAAATAATGGCCCTAGATGGAGATCATCAATGCCTGCTGAAACTGCTGGGTGGACATTTGCTGTATCAGGTTGACCCCACCTGCACCTACCAGTCCATCTTGACTTTGAAAGTGGTCAACTAGACAAGATGTGTCTCCTGGCGAAGGATGTGAAGTGCTCAGCCCAACCGGATGTGTCATCTCACCAACAAAATTTAACCTGAATCTGATCACACGTCTTGCTCTACCTACCAGTTTATAGGAAATACAGGAGACAAACAACACAGTAGACACAAGGATGCCATCATCAGCCACATCTAGGCTGTGAGGAATGCTTCAGGATGGACTTGTTTTTTACAAGATCTTATAAGACATGAGAGGTGAATCAACTGTCTGTTAGGTAATCACCTTGCTGGTGCTCAAATCTAAACAAACTAGTTATGAGAAGCCCTTTCAGACAAAGAAAGTGTATATTAAGTGACATTAAGGACTATTTCTAATATCGATCATTAGGTGTGATCATGATATGTGGGGTTGTTTTTAGAAGCCAGTATCTGTTTTTAGAAGCCAGGATCTGTTAGAAATCCATAGGTATGTCTTTATGTGTGAAATGATGTGAAGTCTACCATTTATTTTCAAATGATCCAAACTAGAAACGATGTGAGATCTTGGAACAGAAAAGAACATGAGTATAAAAACTGGTGAAATCTACATTAAGTCTGGAGCTTAGTTACTGGTATTGTAATAATGTTCATTTCTTGGTTTTGACAAACGTATCTTGGGAAGGCCAGGTATTAACATTAGGAGAAGCTAGGTAGGTGAGGGGAACCCAGAAGCTTCTGTTCTATCATTGCAACTTCGTGTAAAATTATCCCAGGGCTTCCCAAGTGGTTCAGTGGTATAGAATCCACCTGCCAAGCAGGAGATGCAAATTTGATCCCTGAGTCTGGAAGATCCCCCTGGAGAAGGAAATGGCAACCCACTCCAGTATTCTTGCCTGGAAAATTCCATGGACAGAGGAGATTGGTGAGCTATAGTCCATGGAATTGCAAGAGAGTTGGACTCAACTTGGCAACTAAACAACAACAAAATTATTTCACAGTCAAAAGCTCACTTTGTGAGGACCCTCCTACACTGTAGGTAGAAATGTAAGTTGGTGCAGTCCCTATGTAAAACAGTAGGGAGATTCCTTGAAACACTAAAAATAGAGCTGCCGTATGATCCAGCAATCTCACCCCTGCACATATATCCAGAGAAAATTATAATTCAAAAATATATATGTACCCCTATGTTCATAGCACCACTATTCGCAATAGCCAAGACATGAAAGCAAGCTAAATGTCCATCAACAGATGAAGGCATAAGGAAGACATGGCACATGTATCCAATGCAACATTACTGAGTCATAAAAAAGAAAGAAATACTGCCATTTGCAGTAAGACAGATGCAACTAGAGATGATCATACCAAGCAAAGTAAGTCAGAAAGACAAAGACAAATCCCATATGATATCACTTATGTGTGGAATCTACAATATGACAGAAATAAACTTATCTATGAAACAGAAATGACCTTATCTATGAAACAGAAACAGAGTCACAGACATAGAGAACAGACTGTTGGTTGCCAAGGGGGAGAGCGATGGGGAAGGAATGGAATGGGGTATGGGATTACCAGATGCAAACTAGTACACCTAGGATGGATAAACAAGTTTCCACTGTACAGCCCGAGGAACTATATTCAGCATCCTGTGATAAACCAGAATGGAAAAGAGCATGAAAAAGAATATGTGTGTGTGTGTTTATAACTGAGTCAGTTTGCTCTACAGCAGAAATTAACACAGAACTGGGGAGGGGGGCCTTGGCCTCCTGCCTGTTTTTTTGCAACTTCCTGTGAATCTAATTATTTTGAAATAATAAACTCCAAAAAACACTCCAGGAAAAGAAAAATAAGGGTCAAAAGGAAAAATCCAAGCCAGTTGTTGATAACTGTTGACACTGGCTGGTCAGTCCCCAGGGCCTCATTAACGATTCTCTCCACCTTTGCTTAATGGCTGATATTTTCCGCAATAAACAGTTTTCTTAAGAGTCACTGCTAAACCAATGTCTGTTGAATGAATACTTGAAGGATTAATGAATAACCACAGTCAAAACCTGCGGTTCTATAGATCATGGAAGCAAGACCCAGGGAGGCCTTCTCAAGGCCACATGGAATCACAGTCCTTCTGATCTCCAATCACATTCTCTTAAAATATATTTTTTTTAAACTTTACATAAGCAGTATGTAAGCACATGCTTGTTTTTTTTTTAAAGGAGGGGGAAATTGACCATAAACTGAGGGCTGCAGCATGGGGGGCTTCCCTGGGAGATGGCAAAGAGAGACCCAGGGTGCCCACTGTGCCCAGGGACAGGGCCACGGGCAGCCAGATGGCCAGTCAGAGGGCTCTGCCATGAGAGGTTTTCTTCAAGATGAAATCACTTGAATGCCTGGTGTGTTTGAACGTCTTGAGAGAACATTTACACACCGGGACGAGTCTCGGGTTGAATTAGTGATAAGTGCATGGGAAGCTAAGCAAACAGTCAGCCAGAGGACAATTATTAACTCCTGGGAAAACAAAATGCTGTGCAGAGGAGAAAAGTAACCATGGCTTGCTTGGCTTAACGGTGAATGGCATTTACGTGGCTGCATAATTTTCAAGGCTGGGGGGATAGGAGTGGGGGTGGAGAGCTGAACCCTTGTCCTACAGAGAAACCTGGAAGCATGGGGTAGGGGGGTGAGGGGCTGCAAGGGCAGAGGTCAGGGGATCCTCGTGAGCCAAGGTTTGGGGGCAGGATGGAGGGAGGCCTTCAAGAAGGTTCTCAAGGTACAGTTGGGCCCACTGCCCAAATGCTTCTTCCTTCCCCCCACCCTGGCCATCCTCGTGACCCACATGGCCCTCGCTCCCCACCCCCAAGCCCTCCAGATGGCCTGTCCTTGCTCCCCTGTGAGGCCAGCCCCTCCACAGGGGCCCTGGGCCCCTCCCCACTGGCCTGCTCTCTGTCATGCACTGAGCACGTGCCCAGCTGCAAACACATCAGCCCCTCTGGGGATGAAACTCCCATCTGGCTACGTGCTGGACAGCGGCTAGGGTGGCCACCCCCCCACCCCCGCCGCCACAGAGCTGCCAGGAGGCCTCGTCCTCCACCCTGGCTGGGAGGACCCAGGAACCCTCCCGCAAATCACTGCCCTCAGAAGCAGAGAGGGCAACACACTGTGGGTCTGATGGGGTGAATGGTGCGCCCCCCCCCCGCCAGCAACCCTGAGACACAGGTCCACATCCTGGCCCTATGAATGTGGCCCTATTGGACAAAGATGTGATGAGGTTAGGCTCTGGAGATGAGAACATTCTGGTAACATTCGTTACCCCTTCGTGGGACCCTGAGGGCAGCCCCAGGACACTCCTCCTGGGGAGACAGGGGTGTGGGGAAGAGCCCCTCTAAGCACCAGGAGGGTGATAGCTGATGCTCCCGACCACGGGCAAGGGCTGGCGGCCATCACTCGGTGAGCATGCTGGACCCAGCAAGGTGCCCAGGTCGTTCCCCCGACAGTGAAGGTTGGGCAACTGGGACTCAACACATGGGAACCCCGCCAGCCATCACCCCCCAGCCCCAAGCCTTCCGCCCATTTGATGGCCACCTACCCAGTGTCTACTGACACTGCTCTGGCCAAGGCCCTCCATGTCACAAAAGCTGGTGACTTCGACCCTTTGCTTTCTTTCCACAATGACCCTCCTCCCTACAGGCCTGATGGCCCATCGACCTGTCTGCTTGTCTGTCTGCAGCCTCAGCTCTGTGTTCCCTGTCCTTGATGAGGGGCAGGGGAGTGGTGGAGACCCAGGGCAGCCAGGCAGGCCGGTTCTCTGAGGCCTCCTTGGGTTTACATGCCAAGATGAGAACAGTGCAAAAACGGTACTGTGGGCAAGAGTGAAGGCTGTAGTCAAGAGAGACACTGGACACAGAAGGAGAGGATGGCCCCAGGGGCTCCCCCATGGGGCTGGGGGCTGCAAGGGACAGTGTGTTAGCCTGAACCCAGCCTCACAGCTGCTAGGCCACTGCCACCCAGGGCCCAGCCGTCACTAGAAGGGACCTGGCACAGCCATGCTGGCTCCAAGGGGCTCTGGGAGGGTGCCTGGGCTCAGGTTTCCCCTGAGCTTTGGGAAACTTGCCTTTCATCTGAGTCACCATCTGCCTGCCCTGCTTGAATATCAGCACCTCAACAATAGTTGCTTGGCTTTGTTGCCTGTTCTATCAGCTCCTAGCACAGTATGTGACATGCCAGAGGTACTTCACTATTTTTTGAATGAATGAATGAATGAATGAAGAAGCCCATCACACCCTACAAGAGCAGGGAGGAGAGGGTGTTCAAAACCATGAAGCCTGGCCCCTGGGTACACATCACCAAAGCCCTCTTCTAGGTCCTTGCTGTCCGTGGATCCAGGTATCCTCCCCACAGTCAAATCTCGAACCACCTGCCTGGGGCCACTGGCCTCTGAGTTAATGCTCACCAGACATGGAGGCCTGGCTAGTCAAGGCTATGGTTTCTCCAGTAGTCATGTATGGATGTGAGAGTTGGACCCTAAAGACAGCTGGGTGAGGTGAGGTAAGGTGAGGTGAATTCACTCAGTCGTGTCCGACTCTTTGAGATGCCATGGACTGTAACCTACTAGGTTTCTCCATCCATGGGATTCTCCAGGCAAGAATACTGAAGTGGATTGCCATTTCCTTCTCCAGGGGATCTTCCCGACCCAGGGATCAAACCCGGGTGAGCACCAAAAAATTGATACTTTTGAACTGTGGTGTTGGATAAGACTCTTGAGAGTTCTTTGGACTGCAAGGAGATCCAACCAGTCCCTCCTAAAGGAAATCAATCCTGAATGTTCATTGGAAGGACTGATACTGAAGCTTAAGCTCCAATACTTTGGCCATCTGATGCAAAGAACTGAGTCACTGGAAAAGACCCTGATGCTGGGAAAGAGTGAAGGCAGGAGGAGAAGGGGGTGATAGAGGACGAGATGGTTGGATGGCATCACCGACTTGATGGACATGAGTTTGAGTAAACTCTGGGAGACCTGGCATGCTGCAGTCCATGGGGTAGCAAAGAGTTGGACATGACTGAGTGACTGAACTGAACTGACGCATGGAGGCTGCAGGCCAAAGGGCCATGACCGTTACAGGCTGGTGGTCCAGAGGGACAGGAAAGAGCAGGGGTGAAGAGGAGCTGGAGGGGAGGGGCAGAGGGAGGTTGCCCCAGGCCTCCCTCTCTCCATACTGTCTCCCCTTGTCTGAGGCTAGCCCAGGATGGTCAGTCAAGGGAGCTGAGGCCCTGGGGAGGGAGCACTGGGGGCACTGACTGAGCTCAGCAGCAGGTCCTTGGGACACCACTAGGGAAGGAACCTAGAGAAAGGGTCCAGGGTGAAGCTAAGATATCGGTGGGAAATGGGCAAGCCCCTCAAGAAGGAGAGCGTGGGCCGGCCATGGAGGCCAGGCCCAAGGAGGCCATGGGCCAATTTTGCCGGGAGCAGGAAGTGGATGTTGGTGCCACGTTGGCTGGTGGCAAAAAGGAGGGCAGAGGTTCTGCTGATGCACCAGCCAGCATCAGACAGGGGTGTCCTGCCCTTATTGTGGCTGGAGCTAGGGGCTGCAGGCAGCCCACTGGGGTGTCCTCAGCTGGGCTGGGTGGCGACTCAGCAGCCTTGAGTTCACAGATCAACCCCTTGTCCCCCAGGGGACCAGCTCAGAGCTGGTGAATGCACGAGGTGGCTGCCAGGGCTGCATCAGGAAAGAAGGGTCCTGGGGTGGGAGCTGGCCTATATGGCCATCTCCCTGGGGGTTTGCAACACAAGGAGGCAGGATCACCAGAAGAGAGAGAATGTGCATCAACTCAGCACAAAGGTCAGGTGTGACTGGAGCTTGAGCCTCAGGGGTGGGCTGGACCGAGGAGCCGGGCTCACCCGGGTCTCTGCCCATCCCTGTCCGTGACCCACTGTCCCCGGCCCAATCTGGCAGCCAACCCACTGATCCGTGGACCAAACCACCCGCCCACCATCTCAAGGGGATGCAAAGACATCTTGCCCCCCTTGTAGGGATCTGTCAGGCTGCATGGTGCCCAGCTCCCCTTGCCCACCTCTGGAAGAGTATAGAGAACCAGAAGCTGGCATAAGAGGGGGCAAGAGGAAGGTTTGGCGAGAGGCCACTAGCTAAAGGGTCCAGCCCCAAGGACAGGTATGTCTGTCGGCTTTTCGCCCAGCAGAGGCAAGAGTTGTGTGTGTGTGTGTGTGTGTGTGTGTGTGTGTGTGTGTGTGTGTACACACATGCATGTGTGCATGCAGGCAGCTGTACAGGGGAGGTGAGGCAGTATCCAGGAGCTCGCACTCACACTGTGAACGTGTGGGTGCATGTACTGTGACTTCAGGCAAAAGTGTGTGGGAGGGGTGGGAGTGATCAAGGCCCAAAAATGTGTGTGTGTGTGTGTCCCAGAGGCTCTGGGAGACAAGCTGGCATCTGGGAAGCAGCCTTGGGCTCTTGAACAAAAGAGAGGGGGCAGTCTTGGGCATTGCCTTCCCCAGAGTCCCCTTCTCTGATGTGGCAGCTGTGTGGCTCTGCACATTTGGTTCTTCTATGCCTCCAGCTTCATCTTTACCCCAAGTAGACACACCATACGTGCCACAGGGAGTCTTTCTGAGTCCTTGAAGAGGTGCAGCATTTTCCTCCCTCCCTGTCTTGCCCATGCTGTTCCAGCCTGGTACCACTTTCTTCCCTGCTCCACCCAGTGGACTCCTACTGCAAGACTAGGGTCCAGGGCCCCCCTTCTACAGAGCTTTCCCTGTTCTTTCCCAGCCTGTGTATTTTGTTGAACACTTGTTGAAGGCAGTCCACTTCCTCCTGGTTTCTCTGCTGCCGTGTCAGTAACTATGCCCAGACCTAGATTATCCCTGGAAACCAATCGAATCAGCTCATTCATTTATTCCACAGGCATTTATTAGATGCCAACTAAATTATGCTTTCTCCCTAAAGATAAGCTCTTAACTAACATAACTAATTATCAATTACTAGTTTGGGATGCATATTTGGGAAAAGCTCTAATTTAGAGCAGGGTTTAAAGGAATACAATTAATTAAGAATAAGCTAAAAAGACATCCCTGCCAGTGATTAAGACTCTGTACTTCCACGGCAGAGGGCAGAAGTTCGATCCTTGGTTGGGGAACTAAGATCCTGCATGCTAACAGGACACAGTTTTAAAAAAAGAATAAATTAAGAAACTTGTTTCAATGTCAACTATGATTGCTGCTGCTTGTTAAAGCTGGGTCTGTCTCAGAGGTAAAATAAGGAAACACCTCTTTGTGATTTCTGATCAAAATGCCCAGCCCCATCCATACCTCTGCTATGCTGGAATTCCCAAGCAGGTGACAATGTCCACTCATGGCTACCTCCCTTTTCCATGGGAAGGGGCAGGAAAGAGTGCAGACTTTCTTTTCTTTTCTGTAATTTCAGTCTAGAATAGCCAAACAAAGTAAAACTACCTCCTCTGAGGTGAGTTCCCTTGGTTTCCAAGACCCTCTAATTCTGCTGCATCCCCTAAATCATGAAAACTGTAACTGGTAAAAAATCATAATAATAATAATCTGCATAAAAATAAACAAATTCATCTCAACAACAATAAAAACTTATCATGATAAAGGGCCAATCCACCAAGAAGACATAACATTCCTCAGTGTGCGTACACCAAACCACAGAGCTGCAAAATACGTGAGGCAAAACTTGTTAGAAGCAAAAGGAGGAACAGAGAAGTCCACGTTACAGTTGGAGAGGTCAACATTCGTCTCTCAAAAACTGGCAAAAGAACAAGATAAAATCAACAAGGATGTAGAAGAACTCAACACCACCGCCAATAAGCCCTATGTAATAGACACTTATGGATCTAGCTCAGTTGGTAAAGAATCTGCCTGCAATGCGGGAGACCTGGGTTCGATTCCTGGGTCAGGAAGATGCCCTGGAGAAGAAAATGGCAATTCAGTTCAGTATTCTTGCCTAGAAAATCCCATGGACTGTAGCCCACCAGGCTCCTCTGTCCATGGGGTCGCAAGAGTCAGACACAACTTAGAGACTAAACAACCACCACACCACCACTACCCAATAATAGCAGATCCCCATTCCTTACAAACACCATGAAATATGTACCAAGACAGACCACATCCCAGGCCATAGAACAACCCAACAAATTGAAAAGAACTGGATCATGCAGAGTTTATTCCCCAGTCACGATAGAATCAAACTAGAAATCAGTAACAGAAAGATAGCAAAAAAGGATCTCCAGACACTAAGAAACTAAACACACATCTGAATAATCCATGGGGCAAAGATGAAGTCTAAAGAAAAAAATTTAAATACACTGAAATGAAAGAAGATAAAATTCCAATGTAGCAAATTTTGTGAGAGGCAGCTAAAGCAGTGCTGAGGAGGGATATTTATAGCAAAAAGAAGAAGAAGAAGGAATCTTTCTCTCCCTTAAAAGGAATCAATTTATCAGAGGTAGGACAGTGCATAGAGAAAGGATAGACAATTTGCCTTGATTCATTCAATCAACAGTATCTGTCAGGCCGAAAACATCACAAATTTATCGTTTACAACAGAATTAAAATCTGACTGTATCAGGAAGCTTGGAGACTTTAGCACTTTTACATATCACTGGATCTAGATTTTAAACCAAAAGAGTTGCCCTGAGCCCCAGGTCTGCTTCCAACTGAATTACTCTGGGAAAGTCATTCAAGTGTGCCGAATCTTGAACTCTTCATCTGAGAAATGCTAAGGCTATTTGCCTCAACACCAACTAGCATGTATTCAGACTGTCTAGCATCACCGACTCAATGGACATGAATTTGAGCAAACTCCAGGAGATGGTGAAGGACAGAGAAGCATGGTGCGCTGCAGTCCTCACAGGGTATCTTTTAGCTTTAAATGATGCAATAGATGAGAAAGCCTTTCAAGAGCTCTAAGGCTCTCCACTTGTCTGCTACACCTGTCATAACAAAGCACCACAAACTAGGCGGGTTAAAATAACAAGACATTTATTGTGTCGCAGCTCTGGAGGCTGAAGGTCTCAGATCGAGTTGTGTGTAGCGTTCTGCTCCTTCTGAAGGCAGCAGGGAAGGGTCTGCCCCAGGGGCCGCCCCTGGCTCCTGCTGGTGTGCTGGCAGCCTTTGATGCCCCTTGGTTTTACAGCTCCACACAGCATTTTCCCTGGGAGTGTCTGTGTCTAAATGTCCCCTATTGAGACTTCCCTAGCTGTCCAGTGGTTAAGACTCCATGCTTCCAGTGCAAGGAGAATGGGTTCCATCCCTGGTTGAGGAACTAAGATCCCACATGCTGCAGCAACAGATAAAACAATATCCCCCTTTCATAAGGATATCAGTCACAGTGCAGCTGTCCCCAACCTTTTTGGCACCAGGGACCAGTTTTGTGGAAGACAATCACTCCTTCCTGTGTGGCCCGGTTTATGGCCTAGGGGCTGGGGTCCCCTGATATTTAACTAGAGGCTCACCCTACTCTGGTATGACCTCATGTTAATTACATCGATGATGGCCCTGTTTCCAAAGACGGTCATATTCACAGGCACAGGGAGGTTAGGACTCAGCATATGAGTGGTGGGAGGGGGGCCATTCAACCCGTAACAAGCCCTACACTAATGTCCTATTAGAACATTTTGGTCTTTTGTGTCACTGTCCCTTTTGTTGGCTACACCTTATGTGGTCCAATTAAATCTTAATTGGATATATACGAGTGTGTGCATGTGCGCATGTGTCTCAACCTTGGCAGGCTCCCTGGGGAGGTGAATTTATGCCCTGTAAAGGCTTGTGCACACTCACATGTGGACACCACATGACTGTCCTTGTTCCAGGTTTGTGCTACCATAGCACCACTGATGGAGCAAGTTTTAGCGCCAACACTGGGAGCCTCGGGTGCCCCTAACCTTTTCCCTTAGCCCACTCTGGGGCCCCTCTCAGCCTGGAAGCCAGCCAGGGTCTTGGTGGACACCCGGTGGGGTTCCATGCAGTCTTGTGGGCACCCTGGCCCTCATCCCTTGGAAAGATGCGCTCTCTGCCTGTCCTCTTCCACACAGCTGACAAGCACTCACATGAGGCTCCGGTTTCCGCAGTAACCAAGGCTGGTGACTGGTCACAGAACCTGCAGCAGAGGTGTCCCAGGGATACAGACAGGATGGCATGGTAACTCATCCCCCCTCTGGCCCCTGCCCACCTTTTCTCTGCATTACATGCCCAGCAAGCACCTTTGGGCAGGGCGGGGGTAACTGGCCCCATCCTCAGCAAGCACACGCTTGGCCCTCAGGTGTGGGTAGGAGCCACCCCGGGGCCCCGGCCAGCTGCCTGGACTGGAAGAGGGATGCGTGGGCAGTTGGAGGGTTCTGGGAGAGATGTCTGGTGGTGTGAGGGCACCTGGGTCAGCGGGAGCGTCCAGACTCCATGACTGCGCCTGCGGGCTGTGGGTACAGCCGGGCACAGAGGAGGGAGCCAAGACAGTTATTGGAGCTCAACCCTAGGAATTCACAGTCCTCACCTGGAGGAGGAGGACAACCTGGGGCAGAGAGGGGCCCTGGCAAGTGGCCACAGCGGCAGGAGCCAGCCCCATGGTCAGACAGCTGTGGGCCAGGGCGGGGGTGCTGAGAAGGTCCATGTGGGGTTATACATCATTCACTCAGGAGACATCTGTGGAGGGCCTGTGGTGCCCAGGCCCAATGCCAGGTGAGGTGGAGCCCAGAGGCGCTTGCAATGGGGGCTCTAGGCTCACCAGCTGCCTGGACAGAGGAGCAGACAACAGACAGGGAAGCCTTGCAACACAGTCCATCAAGGACGCAGGCCAGCCTTTCCCCGGGGTTCCAAATCTCCTCCTTCCTGGTGCCCCGAGCTCCCTCCTGGCCTGCTCCTGGCCAGAAGCCCACTAAGGCCGAGAGCCAGGAAGGGGCTGGTGGATGGTGGGGAATGAGTTGGGAGGACAGGCCTGGCACCCCCTGCAGTGAGATGACAGTGCTGCCTCCTGCTCGGAAGAGGGAGGCCAGGGGCCCTGGCCAAGCCGCCCCCTTCCCACCCAGAGTCACAGCCATGACTGGGGGCCTCCAGGGCTGGGGTCCCAGGCAGCAGCCCCCAGCCAGTCCTTGCAGAGGGCACCGAGAGTTCACGGTCAGGCTGGTCCCACCATCACGAGCTGCCCAATGGTCGTCTCGCAGAGGCTTGGCCCAAAGCCCACCACCACTGGCCTCAACCCTGGTAGGTCCAGGGTGGGTGTCAGCATGCAGCTGTGCCGGGATGCCCAGTGCCCCGTGATCCTGGGCCAGAGGACGTGCCCAGGCCCATCAGGAAGAAGGGCCTGCGGCGGCTGGGTGGCGTCCACCTGCATTCAGAGCCGGCCTGGATTCAGACCTGTGACTCCAAAGGGAACCAGGAGGACCAGAGCCCTATGCTCTGAGGTTCCCTGCGGCCAGGATGGAGGTGGCCGGCAGTGACGCCCATGTCTCCCAGCCCCTTCCTTGGTGGCCGGCTTTGTCTTCCTGCTTCTTAATCAGCAGTCTGGTGACCCAGTTCAGTTGTCTAGCAATCGTAGTCAGGTTCATGGATCCATTCACTCCTGGGGTCCACACACACTACAGGAGCCCCACCCCCAGAGCCAGGCTGGGCGCTCCATGCTGGAGAGGGACACCACCACGATGTGGCCTCTGTCCCCAACTGTTCTGTACCAGTGAAGGGAAAAAAGACAATGTGCCCTTACCGGGCCGATGAGGAGCTGCAACACTAAGTGGTGGTGGTATGGCAGGTGAAGTCTTTGGGAGATGACAGGGTGGGGGGAATTTTGCACATGGGCTAACATGCACTGGGGCCAGCGGGCTGGCTGTAGTGGGCTGAAGAGTGGCCTTACAGAACACGTGTGTGCCTGGAGCCTCAGAGCGTCAGCTTATCTTGAATAAGGCCAGCGGACATGAGACAGCAGGTACATTCTGGCAAGCACTGGAACTGCAGTGGGGCTGCAGAAGATTCCTGAGAGAGAGGGGCTGGAAGGCAAGAGGTCACACAGGACCATGTTAGCCGGCTTAAGTGCTTGGACTTTGTCCCCAAGGCCACAAGGCCACTTAGGGCCATTGAACAATGCTGGGGGGTTAGGTGGCAAGAGCCTCTGCTTTAGGAGAGTCACCATGTCCACCCTGAGGGGATGAGGGCAGGACTGAGGAAGGGACAGGGACAGGAGGGCAGCACGTGCCCACTCTTTAGGTGGAACCCAGCAGGAGGTGGCAACTTGAGGTGAGAGGGGTGGCGAGAAGGGAACTGAATGATGGCCCTGAGGCCGGGAACTGGGCAACTGAGGGGAGACAGCGAGTTCCCTGTGGCAAAGAACACATCTGAAGGGCCATGGGTCATCCAGGGAGCCGTGGAGACTATGATGACACAGTCATCACCCGGGAAAGGTGAACATGTTGAAGTGAAAGTGTCAGTCGCTCAGTCGTATCCGACTGTTTGCAACTCCATGGACTATAGCCCACCAGGCTCCTCTGTCCATGGGATCCTCCAGGCAGGAAACTGGAATGGGTTGCCATGTCCTCCTCCAGGGGATCTTCCCGACCCAAGGATCAAACCTGGGTCTCCTGCATTGCAGGCAGATTCGTTACTATCTGAGCCACCAGGGAAGCCCACCCAGAACAGTAGCGGAAGCCACCCCAGGGGAACATGCAGGGGGAGAAGAGGACTCAGAGCCTGACACAAACTTGACAGAAATGGCCAGAGTGGTGGGAAGCAAACCTGGAGGGCAGAGAGGGGTGGGAGGGACATAGGAAGGCACCTCTGAAGGTGACATCTGTGACAGTAGCTAAGGGGATGGGACAGCAGACCCCAGCTCTTCTGAGCCTGGATGCCAGGGTACTGGGACTAAAACTGCTGCTGGCTTTGAGTCAGGAAGGGCAGGAAGTCCAGGGAGCTCTCACCCGATTGGCCTGAAGATGCCAGGTCATATGGGTGGCAAAGTTACCCACTGAAAGGGTCAGGCCTCAGCTGGGCTCCAGAAGACTGATGGAGCTTTGGATTGGCCACTGATGATAGTGGGAAAGGAAAATGGCCAGGGGCAAGTAAGGGATCCACAGGGTACCAAGTGGAGAGGGGACCACGGTTATGGGAGAAGCCCAGAGATGCAGGGGTTCGAATGGACAGGACAGGACAGAGGTGGGAGCCCAGACCCAAGGCCCCAGTGGTGAATCCAAAACCAGGGAGTGAGAGGTGGGTTGATTGAGAAGAAGAGCTTCAGAGGTCCTGGCATTCGGCGGGAAGATGGACAAGTCACATCTAGAAGCCATCACCTTGAGAGACAAGGTGATGCCAACCGGCCTTGGGCTCTGGGAGGTGCAGTGAGCAAGAACATGCAGGAGTGCTTTTCTTTAGACATTTTATGTTATTTGCCATAGCTTTTTAAAAAATTTCATGAGGCATTTCCTTATTTTATTGAAATATAGTTGATTTACAATATTATGTTAGCTTCAGTATATAACCCAGTGATTCAGATACATATATATACATATATACACATATATATATACATATACTCTTTTTCAGATTGTTTTCCCTGATACTTTATTACTAAGTATCATGGAAAGACCTTTGAGAGCAATTTAGAGACTTGGGTGGAGGCAAGGCTGGTGCTGGAAGGACAGGGTCAGTGGTGAGGAGAGAGGACACAGAGATGGGGAGGGAAGGTTTGGCTAAGACAGAGAAAGCATCCCAAGCTGTCACTGAGAGCCAGAGCACAAGACCTTGGGGACTTCGTTCTGTTGACTAGGAAGAGTCCTCTCAGGCTTATAGACGTGGGGACTCCATCTTTGATTCCCTCTTCTCTTCTGGGGCCGCAGAGAACAGGCAGCTCAGGCCAGGGATGCCATAGGCAGGTCAAAGTCCCAGTCACAGCCCCTGTGGCTCCAGACAGGTCCCAAGAGCCAAGTCCTGCAGGTTGACAAGTTGGGCTCTAGGTTACACTCGTGGTCCCTGCCCATGCCAGCCCCAACATGGGTCCCTAAAATGGAGGTGCGGTGAAGAGAGGCCACCACGGCTAGAAAACCAACTTCAGGCCTTGGCTTTTCTCTCTGTGATAGTGAAATGGTGCTGGGGGTGGGGGGCGGCAGGGGCAGGTGGCAGGTAATGAAGAGGGGTGAACACACCGTGTTGGAGGGAGACAGCTCTGAGGGCCCCTGCGAGGAACCTCTGACTCCTTACAGCCTCCTGCCAAGAGGACCAGCCTCAAGGGCCTGAGGCGGCGTCTGTGGGGAGAGAGTGACGGTCCCTTGGCCCTGCCGCCATCAGGCCTTGGCCTTCCCCTCGCTCTTCTTCTGGCTCTCCTTTTTGTGAGAAGCAGGTACAGCAGGGTAATAGGTACTCTAAATTTAGATGGGAAAAATCCCCACAGAGTCGGTAGAGATATCCTGGGCCTTCCTTGTGGCAAGCCTCTCAAGTATGAAAGTAGGGAGGGGGCCGCAGCGGGGTCAGTGGGGAGGGGTGCTTGGGGACAGGGACGAGGCTGAGGGACAATGACAGAAGTCCTCATCTGGGCCAGGGTGGGCCTGAACTCACAGGCAGGCCAGGGCCTCTCCATAGGCTGTTTGCCACCATTTTGGACCGTGTGGACCACTCTCCATGGTTTCTCTGCGACCTGGAGCTCCGTTCTTCCTCGTTGGGGCTGTGTCACTGGGTCGCCTCCTGACACCATGAAACCTTGAAATCTGTGAGAAAGACGGGCTTGGACGCAATCCCCGACACCAGAGGCTGGGATCCTCAGCCTCATCTCTCAGGGCCTCGGTTTCCTCATATGGAAGCTTCGTGGCCCTTGTTCCTGGCATGGTGACCAGAAAAAGTCACTGTTCTCATTATTTAAGGGTCCCACAATGGGGCCTTCTGGGCCAGCAAGGAGGGCTGGCTCCAAACTTGGTGACAGCAAGGCTTCAAAGGGCAGCAAGTGTGAGTTGACGTGGCAAAAGCCCACCCGAGTCTCCCTTCCAGGGGCCAAATGGCTCCAGGCTCACCCTGTGCAATGCCCTCCCCTTGACTCTGGCAGCTTAAGCACTGACACCATAGCCAAGGGGCAGGTCCCTGACCTGAGCCTTGGCCCCCTCCTGACTTAATTGATTCCAGTCACTGCTGAGGTGTTCCCAGACCAGACTGGGGTGGAAAGCTCCTACAATGGGAGGAGACATGTGCAGAGCTGTGCTCAGCACCCCTGACCCCAGGACAGCAGTGACCCAGCCAACCTGCTAGCAGGCCTTGGTCTGGGTGCAAGGAGCTCCCGGGACCCAGGCTGGCCTTGTCGTATTGGGAAGCGAGGTGGTTGATCTGTGATACAGGGAGTCAGACCCCTGAGGATGAGGACATGAGAAAAACCCACAGCGTCCCCAGGAGCCCCTCTTGGCTCCCCAAAGAAAACTGAGCCAGAGCCAGGGGCCTGAACCCACTGTTCTGTTTCACACATTCCTTGCTGTGAGGTGATGGCCTGAGTCAAGAGCCATGTTCCTGGAGGGAGGACAGGGAGATGTGACCAGAAAACCCGGTGATGGCCTCACTCACAGAGGCCATCGTCAGAGCGGTTGGTGACAGGTCCTGCAGCAGGGGATGAGAGACAGGGCTGAAAGGGGCCAGATCTCCTGGCCTGTCCCTTCCACCTTTCTGGTTCCCCTCTCCTGGCCCCATTCAGCCCTCTGTCTCATCCCCTCCCACCACTGGCCCCTGGTTCCCTCCCGCCTCCCTTTGCCAGTCCAGCCAATGGGCATGGGAGTCTGGCTCTCTCCCAGTAAAAGAATTATATCATCTGAAACGTACATCCCGACAGGCACGCTGCACAGCTTCTTGGGAAGACAAGTACCGGGAGCCCGCGTGGCTGGCCAGAGGGGGTTGATAACCAGGTTATCGAACCTGAACCAGAGCCCTCCCGGAATGGGGATGTTAATGGCTCCCGAGGTCCCGGCCCCTCAGAAATCAATTGCTGCTGCGCTGCACACACTGCCTCCCTCCTGTCTTCTCTGTCCCTTTCACCTGGGCTTCAAGCACCAATCTGAGAACTATCACTGGGTCATTTGGTTTCCAATGCCCGCAGGTGGTCCTGCCAGGGGGGCTATGGCGGGCAAGTGGGGTGCCCTGGAACAGGGCCTAAGATGTGCTCCTGGAGGCATGGCAACTGGTAGCGCGAGATGCGTCCAGAAGATGCTGGCTAACGCGCCTCTGAGGGGGGAGGGGCAGTGAAGCCAGTTCCCCAGCGGTGGAGGGGCGGCGGCGGCCTGGGGGGCGGTTGTCATGTGAGCAAATGGCTTCAGCGGAGGATATTGCGCTCGGTGGGGCCCAATGGTTGCCCAGAAATAAAGGCTCACGTGTACGTGCACCCAAACGCCAGTGCTCTGGGGACGCCAGGGCCTCCATGCAAGGACCCAGTGAGACGGACCTTTCTTCAAAGCTTCAATTGTCTGAAAAGTGACCCAGAATCAGGACCTGGAAAAGCTGCATATTCACAGGTAGGGCCACCTTCAGCCACAAATGCACGGGGGTGCATCCCGGCCACTGCTCAGTTTTCTGCTCCTCCACCCGGCACAGGCGATTTCTGCTGCGTGTCTGGGGCTGGTGGGGGGCTTGGGGGGGTGGTTCCCAGTGGGAAAAGCAGGGAGGCCACAGAGGAGAGCCCACCCTGAGGTTTCTGTTAGGACCTGAGCATGCAGGCTTGGCTGCCTCAGAGGCAGGCCCAGCTGTGCCTTCAAAACAGCCTCAATTTTGACATGGCTGGCCTCTCACTCAAGTCCTCTTCGAGAAGGTTCTCCAGCTCATCCCTCAACAGGATCACAGGCTAGGCCTGGCTAGCCAAGCCCCTGAGAATGAGGCAGGTGGCCCCCGTTTCCCCAGGCAGACCAGGTCTGTGTCAGAGCTCCCAGGACTGGCCTGGTGGTTCAGGTTAGTTTTCTTCGCTTCCAGCGCTGGGTGGGTCTTGTTGCCTGAAGTGCAAAGGCCCTGTGGGAGGGCTGGGATAGCAGCTCTGCAGGGGTGAGGGTGGCATCATCCAGTCCAAATGTTCCTCCTCCAGCCGTTCAGCCCTGAGTCACTAAAGCACAGAATTGGGGCGGGGGGGGGGGGGTAGTTCTCCAACCTTTCCAGAAACTCCTCTGTGAGTTAGCTCACCAAGCCTTTGCAGGGGGCCGAGTGCCCAGGACCAGGGGCATGGCTGCTGTGTGTCTTCCCCAAATGGGAGGGTCCCCAGGGGAGCTGGCCCCATCTTTTCTGGTTTCTGTGTATTTTGCCCCTTGACAGACCAAAATGGTCCTATTGCTGAACGGCATGCCTTTTAGCACAGGCTGCTATCTTAGCAAAGGGCCCTCTGACTCCAGGACAGCTGGCAGCATGGATGGCACAGAAGCATGGGGTAGAGTGGCAGGACCCACCCAAACCACCACCGGTTTCGTTTGCCCACCTGCGTGCCATCGTCTTGGCAGTTTGATTCCACGCCAGCCCCTGGGGCCTTGCTGCTGAATGGGAGGTGAACGATCAGCCTGGCCCACAGATGCACCTGCCAGCGAGGGTAGCCCCGAAAGGCCCAGGCGCTCAAGAGGGAAGGGTGGTAAGGGCAAGCACGTGCTGAGGGCCGAAGGAGGCCAAAGGGCGGGCTGGGCCTGCCAGGCTGGTGGCATCTGGGCCCTGCCCCAGCTCCCACACCCTGGAGAGAGACTGCTGCAAAGCTGGTGAGGGCCCTTGGAGACGGTGAGGTCTGCTCCATCCCCAAACATGCAGCCTCTGTCCTCTCTTTCCCAAAGGTGATGACTCAGGGGAATTCAGGCTACCGCTGGCATCCCAGCCCTCCCTGCGTCCCCCTCCACTCTGGCTCTGTCACCACACAGCGGCGTGACCCCCGGGAAACCACTGCCTCAGTTTCCCTACCTATAGTAGGGGAACCGTCTCCTCCAACTCCCAGATGGGTGTAAAAACCAAAGGAGGCCCGTTATGGGGGGCGGACCCTGGCCCGAGGGCCAGAGGAAAGCACCCCAGGCCTGCAGACAGCACCTCCTCCCTGACCCACCCCCACTGTCCTGGCCGCACCCCTTCCAGGCACTCAAGCCCCAAAGCTCCAGGAGCCAGAATCTGATACGGGAGGATGGCAGAAGACAGGGGTCGGAGGACCACGGGTTGGGCGCTTCGGATGCTCTCACCCGGACCTTACACCTTAGCCCCTGGGACATCAGGAAGTGGCCCCGGGGGCCAAGCTGTGCCTGGTCCTCGATGGCCGCAGGAGTGCCAGGGTGGACTGTTCCAGGCAGCCCAGCCCAGGCCCGACCGAGGTCAGGACCTCCCACCCAACTCCGGCGGCCCAGGCTCGGAGACCCCGCGGCGAGGCGGCTGGGAGCCGGGGCTGCAGGGGCATCCCCCCGCCCCCGCCGAGAGGGGCCGCCGAGGGCAGAGCGGGCTGCGGGCGGCAGGTGGGAGGCAGGCGGGCAGGGGAGGTGGGAGCAGACGCCAAGCAGGCCGCGGCCCCTCCCCGCTCCCTCCTCGCGCGCCTCCGCCGGCGACATTGCCCCTCCTGGGCAGGGGGCGGAGAAGACGGCGGCGGGAGGGGAGGAGGCGGCGGCGGCGGAGGCGGGATTTGGAGTTTCCCTCCGCAGCGGCGGCGGCGGCGGCAGCGGCCCCTCGGCTCCAGGCGAGGCCGCCGCCCGAGGCTCCGGTGGCGCGCGGCGGCCGCGGCGGTAGCGCTTCCCGCCGGCCGGGCTTTCGGAAACTTCCCGGCCGCGACGCGCGGAGCCGGCGCAGGAAGCCGAGCGGAACGGAGGTGAGCGGGGCACGCGGCGCCCGGGCACCCACCCCACCCCCACCCCGCCTGGCCGCCCCCCCCGACGTGTGTGCGCCTCCGCCCTGCGCCCCCAAAGTCTCGCCAGCGCGCACCCCGCCAGGCCGACGCACGCGCCCCTGGGAGACCCACTCAGTGCGCCCGCCCGTGCACCTCCCGTGTCCATGGCCACGCACACCCCCCTGACACTTACACGCGCGTGCACAAACCGTACACCGCGGACCCAGGGCCCTGCAGTGCACGCCCCGGCAGCCGCTAAGTCACCATCGACTACTGTCCCCAACTCAGGCCAGCACCCATCCCAGACGCTGCCACGCCTCAGTACACACCCAGGCGCGCGAGAGCGTGCGCGCGCGCGTTCACACACCACACACACACACACACACACACACACACAGACGCACACACACACATAGATACCCAACACATCCTTGGGATATCTGCACTAACACAGCTCCCCTCGCCGGCCTGCACCATCTCCAACTCCCCATATGCTCATCACAGACACCCCACCCACGTTCCCAGCCCAGAGACGCTGACATCCACCCATCCCTGGACGAAGCCCCAACAGGAACCCTCACCCAGAGGCCGACGCTGCACTCCTGAAGCCCAGCTGGCTCCCCAGGCCTGCACCTCGTACACCCCCAATATGTGTGCACACCTGCAGGATTCTGGCTCTTGGACACCCTGGCCCGCACCCATGGCACATAGCCCTGCACGTCCTCTAACACATTTCAGTCCCTCCCTCCAACACCTGGCACATGGGTTCTGGAGGCTGCAGCATTTGGTGGCATCTCTGCCAGGCGCCACTGGCTCGCCTTTGCAGCAGTGGTTCACCACTCTGAGGCCCCCCAGGTGGCTCCCTAAACAGGACCCGGGTCTCCCCAGCGACTGACTTGGCCTGGTCCCTAAGAGATAAGGAAGGCACTGGGGGTGCAAGGTACCGTACTTAGATGGGGGAGGGCAAGGGAGAGGCAGGCAATTGAGATGGAAGCCACCCAGCTGCGGCCAAAGGGGCCCCAGGTGTTGGCACGCACATAGTAGGTGGCTTTCCTGGAGGCAGGAATCGGAGTGCGTGTGTGTGTGTGTGTGTGTGTGTGTGTGTCCGCCTGCCAGTGTGGTGGGGGGCGGGTGGGGGGAGGGTAGGAACCACGTGCACACGTGTGCTTCTGTGTGTCTGGGTGAGTGACCTGCTGAGGGAGAAAGCCACCCCCCCCCCCCCGGGCTCCCTGGTGCAACAATTGGTTTCATTCATTCATGCCTTCTTTGTTCACGAGCATTTCTTCCATGAGCGCCGCGTGCCAGGCCCTTCCCTGGGGGGGCTGGGGCCAGCTCGGGGCAGGGTACACAACCGCTTCTGCCATGGAGGAACTCCCAGTCCCGCCAGGAGGCCGACCCGGCAAAAGCCATCCCCGGCGGAAAGTGGATGTGGAGGAAAAGACACCGGATTTGCCCGGAGCGCTGTGTCTGGGAGTTCTAACCGGGCCGGACGGCCCAATTGCCGCCACCAGGCAGGCGAGGACCCGAGTGTTTGGGGGTGGAGGCGGGCTTGTGGCGAGCAGGCGGGGCGCCGCTCTCTGGAGGCTCCCGGGCCCCAGGGGCGCATGGGCAGCGCGCTAGAGGCCTATGGGCAGCGGCGTTTCCGCGGCCTCCGAGGGGCACTGCTTGGGCTGGGCGGAGACCAGGGGCGCCCGGCAGGAGAAGGGGGCGGGTGGCGGGCGCAGCGCCCACCCTACGGGAAGTGCGCGGCCGAGCTCTGCCCGCTTGAGAGGGCCTGGGGAGGCCACTGCGCGCCTGGAGCGCGCGCGCCTGGGGAGTGGGTGCGGGGCCCAGTGTCGGAGCCCCCACCCCAGCCGGCGCTGCGGGGGGCCTGGCGAGGGTCGGGGGAGGGGGGCTTGGTGGCACTCAGCCCTGCACTGCGGAGGTGGCAACAGGTTTCAGGATATCTTCCTGCTTCTGGCGCAGCGGGAGCTGCTGGCGCTGGGCAGTGAGCACTTTGGTGATTGAACGCCCCCCACCCCCCCCAAAGCTCACTCTCAGCTGACCAGCAGAGATCTGGGCAAGGGGCAGACCCGCACGACCCCCGCCCAGGGGCAGAATTTGCCTCCCTGGCCTGATGCTGGTTCCCTCCCCCAGGGAGCCCTCTCCAGAAAGCAGGCCTTGGCACCGCAGGGCGACCCTCTCTCCAACCCCAGAGACCACAGCACCGGACAGGAGCAGGGTGTGTCTCTCTCTCTTCCTCCCTGCGCAGGGCAGCCACCCCCACTCTGGCGACTTGGCCAAGCCAGACACACCAGGCTGGCACATCCCGGAACCCCTGGGTGCCTTCAACCCCAGCCCACTCCGGGGTCCTGCCCACAGGTGCAGCAGGCCTGGAGGGAGCCCCCCAGGGTTGGTGGCTTCCCACCTCTGCCTGTGGGAACTGGGATGTGAGAGAAACGAAATGCACACACAAACCCCGGCCCCCCTCCACTCGGCTCCAGCCTAGCTGGTAACCTCAGGGAACTGAGGTCTGGAGCACAGAGGAGGGAGACAGAAACCTGGGGGAAGGGGAGTGAAGAAGGAATAGAATCAGGCCAGGCTGCAGAGGAGGCAGCCCAGGATAAGGGCGAGGGGACCCAGCCCAGCTGCCCACGGCCCCTGGAGCCAGGTGATGGGACTCATCCCAGAGACCAAGACATGGTGGAGTGTGGCTGGAGACAAGTCTCAGCCTGGTGGCCCACTGGGCTGGGAAGGGAGGCAGGGTAGGAAGGGGCAACCAGAGGCCCCTATGAGGCAACCTGGCTATCTGTGACCTGCCCTCTCCCCAGCAATACCTCCTGCTTTTTCCCATCCTATTTTATGTTCTGATCAGTGACCTTCCAGCAGTTTTGCACCTTTCACTCCTTAGTTACCCTTCTTATGGTACCCATCCTGTGTGCATAGCTTTACCTCCGTTTACTTAGTTCCTTGGAGTAGATTCCCAGTGTGGGGTTCTTCCCAGCTCTGGATATATATTACCAAGTTAATTTCCAAAAGAGTCACACCAGCATACCTCTAGCAATCAGCAACAGAGCAACATGCCCATCTCACAGCAGCCATGCCAGCACTGGGTATTCTCAATCTGAGAACATTTTACTAATGTAACAAGCAGGAAGTGTTACCTTGTTTTCTGTCATTGTTAGCTGGGCTTTTAATTTTTTTTTTCCTTCCCATGTGTGAAGTTGTACCTTTCTCCAAATGCCTTGCACCAGTTGCATGTGCTCCTTCATGCAGTCTTTTCTGGTTCCTTGCCCATGTGCCTATAGGAGTCTCAACTTTTTGATTAATTTGTATGAGCTTTCTTTTATCTGCTGCACACCTTCCTTCAACTGGCCTATTTGCTTTAGGGCTTTAAGAAAAAAAAAGTGAGGGGGACATAGACCAGACTTTTCAGAAGCTCCACCACCTCATTTCATTGTCTTAGCAATTATCACACCTGGTATTCTCTCATTTCATCCCTCGGTTTATTACTGACCTGTCCTGCTGGCCTGGGAGTGCCTTGCAAACAAGGGCCCAAGCGTGTCCTGACGGTTCATCGTCCTGTGTCCACAGAAGGTTCTGGAGGCCACTGTGGGGCCTTTGCTGTAGGGCAGGGCTGAGGGGAGTTGAGGCAAACAGGCCTGGAGATGGGGAGAGGGCTTTGAAAGCTCTGATGGCGACCTGGGCCAGCACAGGGGGCGGAGGGGACAGTACAGAAGTGAAAGACGTCTGTTTAGGTAGAAATCCCTTGACTCTTGACTAGGAAGGAGGCAGCCCGAGAAGCCAGGCTGACTCCCACGATCAGTAGGGCAGGGCTCTTGGAGTCTTTGGCCTGGCTCATGCCAGTGAAGCTACTGGGGTGCCCCAAAGCTGCCCTTTGCCTGCCCAGCCTTCCAGCTAGCGCTGGGCCGAGTTCTGGCCAGAAGGCAGCAGTGGATTTGTGGTTCTGCTTCTTTTTCCCCTCCACCATTTCCCTGGCAGCCGTGGTGATGAGCCTGTTATATGGATGAAGCCACTAAAGTCCAGTCCCAGGACGAGATGGTCCAGGGGCACCCCAAGTGAGCCTGGCTGGAGGTAGCCTCTGGGGCCGGGACACAGGGCTCTTGTACACACCCCTCCCCCTGCCTCCAGGGGCCTGGCTGGCGCCGGCCAGGGGAGCTGCAGCTGGTCCCCTGCTGGGCCCCTGACCTGCCCTTGGCCTCTGCCCCTGGCCCTGTCCCGCTTGGGTGGAAGCCCCGGCCCAGCGGGCCACTTGCGGGGGCCCACTCACCGGCTTTCGAAGGCACCCGTTGGCTCGCTGGCCCCCCTGAGCCCGCCCCCACCGCCCCGCCCCTCCAAAGGCAACTCCACGTCCAAAGGCAACTTGCTTCTAAGGTGGGAAGCTGGGTTGCAGTGCCAGGAAGCTGCCGGTGCGCGCAGGCGGCGGTGGACTTGTCTCCACGTGCGGCGCGCTCTTTCTGCCATCCTTCCCTCTTCCCAGTGGCCGGGCCGGGGCAACCCAGCCCAGGAACGACGCCCCTCGAGCCGCGGTGGCTGTGTCCAGGACATCCGCGAGCGATTGCTCGCCGCGGGATCACGCTCCAGGTCTCTCCTTTTGTTTTCTCCGGGTGGAGTCGGGCAGCCCGGAGAGGTCCCGCCTGCCGAGGGCCAGCGCCTGGGCACCGCCTTTATCTCCTCGGCCCCGGCGGGCCGTGGGGATGATCTCAGCCTAGAGCCCCTCTCCCCGCCGCGCCCCCACCCCCGCGCACGCGGTCCCCCCCAGTTGGAAGCTGGAAAGCGGGGAGTGATCGCAGGCGTGAGAGACGCAGGAAGGGGCCTGAGCCCCTCCGAGGGGCCAGGAGGGACTGTAGCGGCTCTCAAAGGGGGCCGTCGGACGCTCAGCCTTCCTTGGCTGGGGCACCTCTCGCATTTCCCTTCTCCAGTGGGGCACTCGAGTGGCTGCCTGGGGCGTTTTTCTTGGTGCGCACGGGGGTGCCTTTGGGCATGCCGTGGGAGAGGCAGGAGAAGATCCGGCGACAGAGAGACTCCCCCGCGAGACCCCAGGCGCCCTGTTTCTGGGCGCGCAGATCGCGGGCTCACGTCTCGTGCCTTCCTTCTCTCCGCAGCTCCGGAAGCCCGACGTGCTGGGAGCTGCGAAGCCATGGAGGGTCTGGGCCGCTCGTGCCTGTGGCTGCGCCGGGAGCTGTCGCCCCCGCGCCCGCGGCTGCTGCTGCTCGACTGCCGCAGCCGCGAGCTTTACGAGTCGGCGCGCATCGGCGGGGCGCTGAGCGTGGCCCTGCCCGCGCTGCTGCTGCGCCGCCTGCGGCGGGGGAGCCTGTCGGTGCGAGCGCTACTACCGGGGCCACCACTGCAGCCCCCGCCCCCCGCCCCGGTGCTCCTGTACGACCAGGGCGGGGGCCGGCACCGGCGCGCCGAGGCCGAGGCCGAGGAGTGGGAAGCCGACTCGGTGCTGGGCACTCTGCTGCAGAAGCTTCGGGAGGAAGGCTACCTGGCCTACTATCTACAGGGTAGGTACTGGTGGTGGGCGGCGGGCGGGCACCTGTCTAGGGAGGACCCCTGCCCGGGGAGTGCAGGACCGCACCTTCGGAGGGCCAGCCTAATCCATCTGATCGTGGGCGAGCCCGACCTCCTGTGGTCCAAAGTGGAGATGAGAGTCTGTCCTCCTCTGAGCATGACCTTGGGGAAGCCCTTCACTCTTGGGAGCCCCAGTTTTTGAGCCTGGAAAATGGGAGAATCTGATCTGACCTGGCTCCGAGAACGCTCAGGGAATCCCCCAGCTGCTCAGCCGTGGATAAAGGAGGCTGGAGCCCCAGGACAAATCCCCCCAGCTCACCGAAGGGTCTGGAAGGGGGAGAGGAAGACGGGGGGGGGGGGGGGGGGGGGGGGGGGAGACAGGGAGAGAAATTGCAATGGCAGAGACCTCCCCCGATTCCCCTCCCCCCCGCCATGGTCAGCGCAGGGCTGGGGGAGGCATGGACAGACACAGGCGTGTTGGCTCCTTGCCAAGCCAAACACACCCTCCACCTCAGAGATCCAGGATAGAGACAGGATTTCCAGGAACCTAGACCCCTCTCCCCATTGACGAGGGTCATTGGACTGTCGTTCCTTGCTCAATTCTGAATGCACAGGGATATAGAAATATAGAACATGTTGGATTTCTAGCGCTGCCCCCTAGCCCCCCAGCTGGGGGAAAATAGTAGTTATTTGGAGATGGAGATGTTCCCTTCTGAGCACCTTGGGACCATCCAGGTGGCACGCTACACTCTCTCCCGGACTCTCTGAAGAGTGCACAGACGTGGCTGTGCCCTGGCCCCTGATCTTGGGAATCACCCAGGCAGACAACTCACATCTGAACTTTTCCTCGTCTGTAACTGATGCCTGCTGTCCTTCCCAAGGCTGGCACTACGTGCTGAGCCCTCACGCCTGCCTTGGCTTGGCCCCAGGGATGTGAGATCCTCTTTGGCTTGCCGTCCAAAGGACCGGCTCCAGGACTAAGCACACCACTTGGGACACCATGTAGGTCAAGGCTGCTCACTCCTGAGTTCCTCTTGGGGACATCTGCCCACCCACCTCTTCAGGCATCAGAAGGATCTAGGATTGCATCCCTAACCCCAGCCAGGGCACTTAGCTGCCCAAGAGGCCACCTCAATGGGCCCCTCGTCTCATCCCCTCTCCCAGGTGGCTTCAGCAGATTCCAGGCCGAGTGCCCTCACCTCTGTGAGACCAGCCTCGACCGCCGAGGGGGCCTGAGCATGGCCCCACTGCCCAGCCCAGTGGTGGGGCTGGGAGGCCTGTGCCTGGGCTCCGACTGCTCTGATGCGGATTCCGAGCCTGACCGTGATGCCATGAGCTGCGGCCTGGATTTGGAGGGCACCACGCCCCCCCTAGTGGGGCTGCTGTCATCCTTCCCTGTCCAGATCTTGCCCAACCTCTACCTGGGCAGCGCCCGCGATTCAGCGAACGTGGAGAGCTTGGCCAAGCTGGGCATCCGCTACATCCTCAATGTCACCCCCAACCTCCCCAACCTCTTTGAGAAGAATGGCGACTTTCACTACAAGCAGATCCCCATCTCGGACCACTGGAGCCAGAATTTGTCCCAGTTCTTTCCGGAGGCCATCGCGTTCATTGGTGAGTCCACTCCACCCTCCCCACTCCTTCCCCAGCCCCACTCCAGGCCTGCCTTCCCCCTGGGACCAGCCCAGGATGGCCCTGCTGGGGCCGGGCGGCTCTGAGGATGTGATCCCCGTGATGGGCCATCTCACACGGGGCCCCCATCTGCCCCCACTAGATGAGGCCTTGTCGCAGAACTGCGGGGTGCTCGTTCACTGTCTGGCGGGTGTCAGCCGGTCCGTCACTGTCACCGTGGCCTACCTCATGCAGAAGCTGCACCTCTCGCTCAACGATGCCTACGATCTGGTCAAGAGGAAGAAGTCCAACATCTCGCCCAACTTCAGCTTCATGGGGCAGCTGCTGGACTTCGAGCGCACCCTGCAGCTGGAAGAGCGCCGTGCCCGAGAGAGGGGCAGCGGGGGGCAGGAGTCGGCCGCCTCTGATCCCCCCTCTTTCTTCACCACCCCGACCAGCGATGGCGTCTTCGAGCTGGACGCCACATAGGGCCCCAGGGCACCCTCCAGTGGGTGTGCCCAGCCCAACCACCCACGTGCTGGGGAGGAGGCCAGAGGGGGCTTGGCCTAAGCGGGGGCGGGGGGGGGGAAGTGGGGGGAGAGCACAATACCTCATTCGGGGCTGTGGGACAAGGCAGAGGCTGGGGACCCCCTCCAGGGTGGCGGTGGGGACAGCCCTGTCCTACCCACTGGAAACATCTGCGAGGAATCCTATTAAACGTGCCTACGGGCCAGGCCTAGGGCCACCGGCCTGACCCGTGCCACTTTGGGGCGGAAGCCTGCTCCAGAACCTGCCTGTTCTATGACTGTTACTTTTCTTTTGGGGAGGGGTGGTTGGAGGTGGGGGGTGGATTCCCATTCCGAGGGACGATTCCAGATAGCTGCCGGTTCCCAGGGCCCAGGAGATGTGTGCCCGGCCAACTCCCGAGCCTCCCTGGGGTCTCCCGTTCAGGAAGGGCATGGGCCTCTTATGGCCACAGGGACCTGCTCCCAGCCCCATCCCTGTTGCCACGCAGCTGGACCACCACCACCACCAGCATAGTTACCTGCCGCTCCTCCACAGGGGCCTGAGGCCTCTTGGGATGGGGGCGTCGGGTGAGGGGACTCCCAGGGGACATGACCTTGGAGACTCAGCAGCCACCCCACAGCCACGGGGACCATCCGCGTCTGGGTGCGCTCCTTGCCAGGAGCCATTGGGTGGGTTCCCAGCCTCACATCTGGCGCCCTGACTGTTTATCCACTTGACATTTGAAAAGATGCTTTTTTTTTTTCCCTCTTCCCCCAGATGTCTTGACAGGATCACTGGGGCTCTTTGTGACTGAGGGTGGTCAGACTGCCGCCGGAGGAGATGGGGTTTAAGCAAGAGCTGGGTGGGGGAAGGGGAGAAGACAGCCTGGAATTTGCTGCTGTGGGTCCCATGAGGCCCTGGTTGGATTGGGGGGTGGGGAAGGGGCCAAGCTTCACACACACACACACACACAAAAACACACACACACACACACACACACACGGTCATTCATTGCAGTACAACTCCCTGATGAGCAGCCTGTGTGCATGTATGTCTGTGTGTCCATGTATCAACACTTGCACGCACACACTCTCCTGGCCTACAGACCCAGCCCAGGACCAGCAGTCCCCGTGGCAAGGCCATCTCACCCTGGGGAATCCACAGCGCGGTTGCTTTCTTTAATTGGTCCTCAATAAATGGTTTCTGTTGAGATCCTGAGCACCTTGGAGAGTCTGGGGGGGAAGGTGGGGAGGGAGGCCTGGGGAAGGGGGTGCACAGGGGACTCGCACACCACACCCCATCACCACTGTCATGTGCCATCCAGCATCCATGCTGCCCAGCCTCTGGCTGAACACCTCCTGTACTCACAAGTCACTGAACTCCAACTCCGTGCCCCGTGGCTCGGGACTAGGATGCAGGCTGCAGACTAGCATGCAGCTGCAAGTCAGAGGCATCCTGCTCACAGGCAGCTTCCCAGAGTGGGAGGGAGGCACTGAGATCTGGTGATGCAGCAAATGACGTCAGGTCCCCAGGGTGGCAAACAGACGGGGGGAGCAAGGACCCAGGTGTGACCGTGAGGGATGGGCACTTGAGCCCCGAGACTCAGTGCAGAGTCAAACCCAAGCCCCAGGACAAGGAGATGGAGCCACAGGAAGACCCAAGCTGGTGAGGGATGTGAGAAGACTGCCCATCCCAGCGTGCGGCCCTCTGGCTGACACAGGGTGGAGTTGGGACTCCAGAGGCCAGGGCTGGGGACCGGGGGAGCATGCGGAGGCCACTGGGTCACCTGAAGCAACAGCAAGGCCTTGCTCCTCTCTGGCCTCCTCCAGGGCCTTCTGCACACTGGAGCTGGAGCACCCATTCTAAAGTCACGATTCCCGGTGACAGAGACACAGCAGGAAGTGGAAGGGAGCTGGAGGGTGGGCAGAAACAAGCACAGTGTGAGAAGGCACTGGACTTTATGGGCAATGTGGCCTACATGTCCAGAGCCACCCTCCTGGTCCAGAACCTCTAAAATGTAGAATGAACCTAAAAACCTGTTTGCATGAATGGCTGAGCCGGTAGGGAAATAAGAGAAAGACTCCAAGATCAGGAATGATACTTGAGTCCAGAGAAGTGAGTCAGCTCTGGGGCCAGCGCCTGACCCAGGGGCATCTACACCCAAGAGCCAGAGCCCACCCTTTCTCCTGGGACACCTTTCCATGGCCTTCCAGACACCAGTCATGAGATGGGAGATGCCTCCTGGGCCCACACATAAAGCCAGTACTTTTGAAGTGCGGTGCTGTGCTCTCAACAGGTGTCTTCAGCACAGTATCCTGCCCCCCACCCCAAGATGGCCTCATAAGAATCCTGGAATCCTGTGCATATGGCAAAAAGGGACTCTGCTGATGTGATTAAGTCACAGATCTTGAGATGGGGAGATTGTCCTGGGTTATGCAGGTGGGCCCTAAATGCATCTTTATAAGGGAAAGAGGGCCACAGAAGAGTGAGATGAGATGTGATGATAGAAAAGAGGTCAGAGTCAGAGAGATTCCAAGATACGACACTGCTGGCTTTGAAGAAAGATGAAGGGGCCCCCAGCCAAGGAATGTGGGTGGTCTCTAGAAGGTGGAAAAGGCAAGACAACTGATTCTTTCCTTGAGACTCTTCAAGGAATGCAGCCCTGCCCACACCTCAATTTTAGCTCAGTGAAATATATGTTGGATTTCTGACCTTTCCCCTTTTAGAAGTAAATCTCCAAAGGTTCATGGGGAATCTTGGTTCCCAACCGGAAACTTGAATTCCCATCCTCCCTTGTAGCTAATTATGCCCAAGTTCTTCCATGATATCTGCTTCTCCATCAGAGCCCTTAGCATATTTATCATAGTATTTGAAATGACTGGTCTGGTGATTCCAACATCCCTGCCATATCTGAGTCTGGTTCTGATGCTTGCTCTATCTCTTCAAACTGTGGAGGGTTTTGCCCATTAGTGTGCCTTGCAATTTTTTGGTTGAAAGTCAGGCACGATGTACTGGGTAAAGGAGCTGCAGTAAGGAGGTCTATACTTACTAGTGGTAAAGTATGGTGGGAGGGGAAGTGTTCTGTAGTCCAATGGTTAGCTCTCAGTCTTTTGGTGAGCCTGTGCTTCTGGGTTGTGACCTTCACAAGTGCTTATCAGTTCCCCCCTCTCCAAGGTGGGCTAGGATGGCTAGATGGGGCTGAAGTTGGATATTTCCCTTCCCCCAAGTCCCTTAGACTCTAATAAAACCCCAATAGGCCAGACTCTGGTATAATGGTTTGTCTTCAGAGCAGGCTTTGTTAAGAACAAAATGTTATGGTGTATTTCAAAGTGTCAACTTTACCCCCTCCCCCAACCGGAAACATGAGGAGATTGTTCTCCAGTATTCACTGTGAGAATCTGATGGGGCTCCTAGAGGTAAAACTCACAGAAGTGTAGGAGGTGAGAGCCTCCCTAAGAATAGGCTCCCTGCAATTTTTAAGTCTCATACTTCTCCACACTGCTGCTGCTGCTGCTGCTAAGTCACTTCAGTCGTATCCGACTCTGTGCGACCCCATAGATGGCAGCCCACCAGGCTCCCCTGTCCCTGGGATTCTCCAGGCAAGAACACTGGAGTGGGTTGCTATTTCCTTCTCCAATGTATGAAAGTGAAAAGTGAAAGTGAAGTTGCTCAGTCGTGTCCGACTCTTAGCGACCCCATGGACTGCAGCCCACCAGGCTCCTGCATCCATGGGATTTTCCATGGGATTTCTCCACACTAGCCTCCAGCAAATCATTAGTTAAAGCTCAGGTTTTCCTAACCCAACACTGTATCCACTCAAGTTTCTGCTCTGGTAAATTGTGATTTTCTGTATTCACCTGTCTGTTTCTTCAGTTTTGTGAGCAATACTTTGCCATTTGACCTCTGTTCTCTAATGGATCTAAAAACAGTTGTTGGCTTTTCAGTTTGTTCAACATTTTCTTGTTGTTGGCATCAAGTGATGACTCCCAGGCTCCTCACATGCCAGATAAGAGACTGGAAATTCCCTGGGTCTGTTTTGATTGGCTGATTCTTTATCATTACAGATTACATTTTTATGCTTCTCTCTCAGTCAGAAAGTCTTGGTGGTAGAGTTCACCTCATTTGTTTCCTTTCTCTCTGGTACCACCAGGTCTTCACCACCTTAAAATGGTTGATTCATATATCTGCCAAGTTTTCCAGTCATATATGGAGGGAGGGAAATTCTGGACCATGTTATTCCTTCATGGCCATATCAGTATTAACTTTAAGCTTTGTTAAGACAAATATGCGTGCTAGGTTTTCTAGAGTAATTACTAAAAGAATATAAATAGAGTATACTACTTTCAAACTAGTAGAGGAAAATATCATATAATCACAAGGAGAAAAATCTCAATTCAAAAGTCAAAAGAGGAAAATAAAGAAATAGAAACATTGGAATAAGTAGAAAGCATAAAATAAGATTTTAGAAATTAGGCCAAACATCACTAAACAAAATCGACTAAATTCTTCAATTGAAGACAAGATTTTTAAAAATCCACCCATAAGCAGTTTGTAGGAGGGACATCTAGAGACTTCCATGGTGGTGCAGTGGTGGAGACTCCATACTTCCACTGCAGGGGGCATAGGCTCAGTTCCTGGATGGGGAACTAAGATCCCCCATGCCATGCAGCCCAGCCAAAAAAAAAAAGAATACACAAAAATAAAAATTAAAAAACTGGTACATCTAAATGATAGGACAGAAAAGGAAAAGATTGAAAAGTCAGGACTTCTAGCTATGGCCAAGGAGGATATCAACAAATAACCTCAAAAAATAAATAAATAAATAAAGCTGGACAAAGCTGACAAATGCCTTTATGATCTAGAACTCAACCAAAGGTATATAATAAAATGAGAAGCTGAACTTTGGGAATCTGTGGCATTCTGGCCTAGAGCTGCTCCTATCCTTCCCAGCTCAGTTTGTCATGGAGGTTCTACCAGTACAAGGCAGCTCATGAAAACCAGCAGCTTCTCTGCCTAGGTTTGAAGGGGGCTAAGTCAATTTGGTAGGGAATATCCACACCCAGGGACACTGTTAATGGAAATAAACTTCTCAGGGGCAGACCAACAGGGAAGGGCTAACAAAGCTCTACTAGATGGTTGTGAATGTGGTTGGGGCAAGTGTGTTCCTGACTAGTTGGAGAATGGAGAGGTCCCAATCTAATCATGCTTTCCTGAGTACACTGAGGCTATACACATGTATGTAGGAGATTTAAAGGTGTCAGGGGAAAGAAAACCCTGGGAAGGCCTGAAAATAACCTGAACGTTGAAAGAACTCCCCTTCCCACACACAGATTCATCAGAGCACACAAGCCTTAGTGGCCTGAGATCTTTCAACATAGTTTCTGACTAATCATTGACTTGCCACTAAGCTGGACAGATATGCAGCAGCCCCTAGAAAACCAGGCTTACATTTTAAACTGTTTTGTTTTTTTTTAAACTCAACAGAGACACCACTGACTGCACACTGCAGGTGGGGGTGGGAGACAGTACAGTTTCATAGACTTAGTGCAAAAAAATTACACAACAAAGAAACAAGTTCACACACACACACACACACACACACACACTGAAAACTACTTCTAGGGGTAAAGGGAATATCATAATCCAGAGTTGATGGAAACTATTGTCTAAAATGTTCAATTTGGGGGGACTTCCCTTGTTGTCCAGTGGCTAAGTCTCCACACTCCCAACGCTGGGGTCTCAGGCTCCATCCCTAGTCAGAGAACTAGATCACACAACTAAAGATCCCACATGCCACAATTAAGACCCAGCACAGCCAAAGAAATAAATATTTGTTAAAAAGTTCAATTTTCAACAAAAGAATTGTATAACATGCAAAGAAACAATAAAGTATGATCCACATTAGGGAAAGAAGTCAACAGAAACTGTCTCTGAGTGTTTCCAAATGTTAGAATTAGCAGATGAAAACTTCAAAGCACATATTATACATAGGTTCAAAGTACTAAAAGAAGCCACGTTTAAAGAGTTAAAGAAAAGTATGACAACAACAACAAATCAACAAATAGAGATTCTCAATATGGATACACAAATTAAGAAATGATAACTAAATGAAAATAGCTTCAAAGAGTGCAATAACTGAAATGACAACTTCTTTAGAAGTATTCAAGACTAGGTTCAAGATGTCATAAGAAATTACTACTGACCTTGAAAATAGATCAACAATATTAATATACACTATACAATCTGGAGAATGGAGAGAAAAATGATAGCACTTCAGACACCTCTGGAACAATATCAAACATTCTAAAATATGTGTATTGGGGGGTTTTGAAGAACAGGATCAGAATAAGTATTTGAAGAAACAAGACCAAAACTTCCAAAATTTTGAGAAATGTTAATCAGGTCCAAGAAGTTCAATGGACCCCAAAAAAGATAAAGAGATAGTCATAGACACTTTACAGTCAAACTGTTGAAAGCCAAGACAATTTTGAAAGGAATAGAAGAAAAATGACCCATGTAGAAGAAAACCATAATAAAATTAACAGTTAACTACTCATCAAAAGTAATGGAGGCCAAAAGACAGTGAACTGACATAATCAAAGAGTTGAAAGAAAAGAAGATTATCCATCAAAAATTCTGTATCTAGAAAAACTATCCCTTAAAAAATTGAAGGTTAAAAAAAGACATTTCCTGATAAACAAAGACTGGGAGAATTCATTGCTACTATACTTCTTTACAAGAAATACTAAAAAAAGTCCTTCAGGCTGACACCAGTTAGTAAGTTGAATTCACAAGAAGAAATGAAGAGGAGCCAAAATGATTAATATCTGGGTTAATACAAATGTCTCTCTTATTATTCCTCATTTCTTCTCCTAACTTCTTCAAAAAGAGTAAGATTGTATTGATATAAAGCAATAGCTATAACACTGTCATGTTGAGTTTCTATGATAATCTATATAGATGTGATATATATATGACATTAATAACACAAAAGAGGAAGGCAGGAATGGAGCTATGTTAGAGAAAAGTTTCTACATTTCACCAAAACTAAATGAGTATTAATATGAAGTAGATTGCAATTACTTAAGATATATATTGTACTGCAACTGCAATTCAAAAGCATATAGTTAAAAATCAACAGAAGAAAAAAAGGTACACTAAAAAACATTTAACACAAACGAAGGCAGTCTAGGAGGAGGAGAGCAACAAAGACAGAAGATACAGAGAAACCAATAGCAAAATGGCAAATGTAAATTCAGCCATATCAGTCACTACATTAAATATTCATGGTCTAAACACCCTAATCAAAAATCAGAGATTCAAAAAAACAAGATTCAACTATTGAATATATATTGTTTACAAGAGAAATTTAGAGCTTTAAATGCCTATACCAACAACAACAAAAAGTCTCAAATCAATGGCCAAATGATCAATCTTAATAAACTAGAAAAAAAAAGCAAACTAAATCTGAAACAAGCAGAGGTAAGATAAGTGCACAAATGAATTAGAAAATAGGAAAACTACAGAAAATCAGTGAAAACAAAAATTGGTTTTTTGAAAAGACCAACACAGTTGATCTTACCTAGACTGATCAAGAAAAAAAGATTACCTCAGAATTCCCTGGTAGTCCAGTGGTTAGGACTCGGTGCTTTCACTGCCATAGGCTCAGGTTCAATCCCTGGTTGGGGAACCTAGATCACGCAGTGAGTGAAAAAAAAAAAAAAGTTACCAAGGTCTAGAATGAAAAGAGGGACATTACTACTGAACTAAAAAATGTTAACAATTATAAGGCAAACGTTATGCCAACAAATTAAGACAATTCAGATGAAATGGACAAAGACACAAATGACCAAAACTGACTTTAAATGAAATGGAAAATCTCAATAGGCTTATGACAAGCAAATAAGTTGAAATATTGAAACTTCCCACAAAGAAAATCCAACTCCAGAAGTCTTCACTGGTGAATTCTATCAAATAAGGCACCTGAAAATGTATGTCCACACAAAAGCTTGCACAGAAATGATCATAGCAGCATTATTCACAATAGCTAAAAGGTGTAAACAACTCAAATGTCCATCAGTGGATCCATGGATAAGTAGAACATGATCTATCCATACAATGGAACATTGTTCACCTATAAAAATAAATGAAGTACTGATACATGTTGCAATGTGGATGAACTTTGAAATCGTTATGCTTAGTGAAATAAGCCAGACACAGAGAGCCACATGTTAGGATTCCATTTATGTAAAATATCTGAGCAGGCAAATCCACAGAGACAGAAAGGACAGAAAGTAAATCAGTTGTTGCCAGGGGCTGGGGAAGGGGAAGTGGAGAGTTACCACTAACGGGTACAGCATTTTCCTCTGGGATGATGAAAATGTTCTGGAATTAGATTGAGATGATGTAAACTGTAAATACAGATCTTCCTCAATTTCCGATGGGGTTACATCCCAATAAACTCATCACAAGCTGAAAATATCCTAAGTCAAAAATGCATTTAATACACCTAACCTACCAAACATCATAGCTTAGCTTCGACGTGCTCAGAACACTAATATTAGCCTACAATTTGACAAAATCACCTAACACAAAGCTCATTTTATAATAAAGTGTTGAATATCTCATATAAGTGAATACTGAACTGAAAGTGAAAAACAGAATGGCTATCTGGGTACAGAATTTTGATGAGCATTATCGGTTGTTTACCCTCATGACCAAGCAGCTGAGTGGGAGCTTCAGATTACTGCCATGGCCCAGCAACATGAGAGGGGACTGCACCACATATTGCTAGCCTGGAAAAACATCAAAATTGAAAATTCAAAGCATGGATCTACTAAATGTGTATTGCTTTCGCACCAGTGTAAAAGTCAAAAAATCGTTAAGTCAAACCATTTTAAGTCAGGGACCATCTGTACACTAAAAAAACAATAAATTGTACATTTTAAAGGGTGGATTTTATGGTATGTGAATTATATCTCAGTAAAAAAAAAAAAATAAGTTTGAAAGAAAAAGAACTGAACAAGATATGCCAGACAAGTATTCACCAAAAGAAAGATACAGTTGCTATGTTACTATCACTGTATAAGTCGACTATAAAGCACAAGCACACAGATGGAGAGAACAAACATATGGACACCAAGGGGGGACGGCGTAGGTGGGACAAATCGGGAGACTGGGGTTGACACAGAGACACCACCATGTATAAACTAGGTGACTAATGAGAACCTACTGTATAGCATGGGGAATTCTACTCAGTGCTCTGTGGTGATCTAAACAGGAGGGAAATCTAAAAATGAGTGGCTATATATACACGTATACCTGTTCATGTATAAGTGAACAATGAAAAGAAATAGAGGAAAACAATAGAATGGGAAAGACTAGAGATCTCTCCAAGAAATGAGTGGATATATGTATACACAGAGCTGTTCATGTATAAGTGAACAATGCAAAGAAATAGAGGAAAACAACGGAATGGAAAAGACTAGAGATCGCTCCAAGAAAATTAGAGATACCAAGGAAACATTTCATGTAAAGATGGGCACAAAAAAGGACAGAAAGAGTATGGGCCTAACAACAGAAGCAGACGATATTAAGAAGAGGTGGCAAAAACACACAGAACTGTACTAAAAAGGTCTTAATGACCCAGATAACCATGATGGTGTGATCGCTCACCTAGAACCAGACATCCTGGAGTGTGAAGTCAAGTGGGCCTTAGGAAGCATCACTACGAACACAGCTAGTGGAGGTGATAGACCTCCAGCTGAGCTATTTCAAATCCTAAAAGATGCTGCTGCTAAACTGCTGCACTCAATATGCCAGCAAATATGTGTTGAGGAGGTTAAAGCGTCTGCCTGCAATGTGGGAGATCTGGGTTCGATCCCTGGGTCGGGAAGATCCCCTGAAGAAGGAAATGGCAACCCACTCCAGTATTCTTGCCTGGAGAATCCCATGGATGGAGGAGCCTGGCGGGCTACAGTCCATGGGTAGCAAAGAGTCGGACACGACTGAGCGACTTCACTTTCACTCTTTCACTTTCATCAGCAGCCACAGGACTGGAAAAGGTCAATTTTCAGTCCAATCCCAAAGAAGGGCAATGCCAAAGAATGTCCAAACTACTGCACAGTTGAACTCATCTCACACGTTAGCAAAGTAATGCTCAAAATTCTCCAAGCCAGGCTTCAACAGTACATGAAATGAGAACTTCCAGATGTTCAAGCTGGGTTTAGAAAAGGCAGAAGAACCAGAGGTTAATTTGCCAACATCCATTGGATCATAGGAAAAGCAAGAGAATTCCAGAAAAAATATCTACTTCTGCTTCATTGACTACATTAAAGCCTTTGACTGTGTGGATCACAATAAACTGTGGAAAATTCTTCAAGAGATGGGAATACCAGACCACCTTATCTGCCTCTTGAGAAAACTGTATGCAGGTCAAGAAGCAACAGTTAGAATCAGACATGAAACAATGGACTGGTTCCAAATTGGGAAAGGAGTATGTCAAGGCTACATATTGTCACCCTGCTTATTTAACTTATATGCAGAGTACATCATGCAAAATGCCTGACTGGATGAAGCACAAGCTGGAATCAAGATTGCTGGGAGAAATATCAATAACCTCAGATATGCATATGACACAACCCTTATGTCTGAAAGCGAAGAAGAACTAAAGAACCTCTTGATAAAAGTGAAAGAGGAGAGTGAAAAAGCTGGCTTAAAACTCAACATTCAAAAAACAAAGATCATGGCATCCGGTCCCATCACTTCATGGCAAATAGATGGAGAAACAATGGAAACAGTGACAGACTTCATTTGCCTGGGCTCCAAAATCACTGCAGATGGTGACTGCATCCACGAAATTAAAAGACGCTTGCTCTTTGGAAGAAAAGCTATGACCAACCTAGACAGCGTATTAAAAAGTAGAGATGTTACTTTGTCGAGAAAAGGCCTGTTTAGTCAAAGCTATGGTTTTTCCAGTAGTTGTGTACGGATGTGAGAGCTGGACCATAAAGAAGGCTGAATGCTGAACAATTGATGCTTTTGAACTGTGGTGTTGGAGAAGACTCTTGAGAGTCCCTTGGACTGAAAGGAGATCCAACCAGTCCATCCTAAAGGAAATCAACCCTGAATATTCATTGGAAGGACTGATGCTGAAGCTGAAACTCCAATACTTTGGCCCCCTGATGCGAAGAACTGACTCATTTGAAAAGACCCTGATGCTGGGAAAGATTGAAGGCAGGAGGAGACGGGGACAACAGAGGATGAGATGGTTGGATGGCATCACTGACTCGATGGATATGAGTTCGAGCAAGTTCCAGGAGATGGTGAAGGATAGGGAAACCAGGAGTACTGCAGTCCATGGGGTCACAGAGTTGGGCGCGACTGAGCAACTGAACAAGCCTCAACTGAGAAAAAAGCAACTGGGCCTCTACTCGGAACATCACGTGAGGCAAGCTTGGCTCCCTGGCATGAGGGGAACTATAGAACTCTCAGTGGGGCCTGGGTGGGGGGGGTGGAATCTAGAGATAAGATTTTTATATTTATCAAGAGGGTCCAGATAGGGTCGAAAAATACTGGAAAACTCTCTTCAAGCAAAAATCTAATCTTGTCACTATCCTACCTATAGCCCTCCAGTGGCTCCACAGTGCCCTCTTGAGCAAGTTCACTTTTTCTGGCCAATCTCTGAACCACTTTTCACAACCACCTTCAAGAAATCAAATCGGGTTATTTGCTTCTTCCTGAAACACTCCATACTCCATGTCTTGCCCACCTGAGGAGACAGGGATGGAGACAAGGATACCTGGGCAGAGCTGGGGTTGGGTAGAGAACATGGCTGCCATGGGCCCACCCAGTGGCTGACAGGAAAGAGCTAGGCTTCGAGTCCTGACAGAGGGCCTGGCTTGCCCCCTTCATCTCCTCAACTGGTCTGCTTCTCTCCTAGTCTCCCTCACAGAGCCCTGTTCCGTCCACCACTGCCAACCTCCATCTTTCCTGTCCTTCTTCAGTTGCCTTGACACAGGCTCCCTCCATTTCTTGCCTTCCCCCCGACACGGTCCCCCAGAAGTGTCAGCCCTGCCCCACTTCCCAGTAGCCCCTCACAGTGAACCCCAGGGGTTGACCCCACTACCCAGTTTCCTATTTCACAAGGAATTAACTCAGTGAAATAGAGGCCCAGAGGATGTTAAAGGCAAGAGAATCACTTGCAAGGCTGAGACTCCAATCCAGGATGCCCCCCTAGCCCAGTGTTCTTCCTCTGTCCTCACACCAACAATTTGCGCTCACCAAAGGAAAGGTAGAGAAGAGCTCCACTGTCTTCTTCTCAGTCCCCATGTGGCCTTCCTATTCCCAGGGAGCCATCCTCCTTGCCCAGAGGCCAGCAGGAGGTCGAGTACAAGGTTGTGTGATCTTAGCTCAGTTTTACGGCCTCTATGCCTCAGTCAAGAAGCAACAGTTAGAAATGGACATGGAACGACAGACTGGGTCCAAATTGGGAAAGGAGTACGTCAAGGCTGTATATTGTCACCCTGCTTATTTAACTTATATACAGAGTATATCATGTGAAATGCCAGGCTGGATGAAGCACAAGCTGGAATCAAGATTGCCAGTAGAAATATCAATAACCTCAGATAAGCAGATGACACCACCCTTATGGCAAAAAGCGAAAAAGAGCTAAAGAGCCTCTTTAAAAGCCTTCTAAAGCCTTCTAAGAGCCTTCTAAAGAAGACAGTGAAAAATCTGGCTTAAAACTCAACATTCAAAAAATGATAATCATGGCATCCAGTCCCATCACTTCATGGAAAATAGATGGGGAAACAATGGAAATAGTGAGAGACTTTATTTTGGGGCTCCAAAATCACTGCAGATGGTGACTGCAGCCATGAAATGAAAAGACGCTTGCTCCTTGGAAGAAAAGCTATGACCAACCTAGACAGCATATTAAAAAGCAGAGACATAACTTCACCAACAAAGGTCCCTCTAGTCAAAGCTATGGTTTTTCCAGTAGTCACGTACTGATGTGAGAGTTGGACCATAAAGAAGACTGAGCACTGAAAAACTGATCTTTTTAAACTGTGATGTTGGAGAAGGCTTTTGAAAGCCCCTTGGACTGAAAGGAGGTCAAACCAGTCCATCCTAGAGGAAATCAACCCTGAATATTCATTGGAAGGACTGATGCTGAAGCTGAAACTCCAATACTTTGGCCACCTGATGTGAAGAACTAACTCATTGGAAAAGACCCTGATGCTGGGAAAAATTGAAGGCAGGAGGAGAAGGGAACGACAGAGGATGAGTTGGTTGGATGGCATCACTGACTCGATGGACATGAGTTTGAGGAAGCTCCAGGAGTTGTTGATGGACAAGGAGGCCTGGCGTGCTGCAGTCCATGGGGTCGAAAAGAGTCGGACATGACTGAACGACTGAACTGAACTGCTGTGTTTGTCCACCTGTATTCAAAGTAGGGGTGATGCTCATGAGAATGACTACCTCATAGTCGAGGCTGGAGTTAATCCAGGTGCCTGGCACACAGTAAGTGCTCAGTAAAGACTCGTCACTGAGCTAACTCTTCTGATTAGAGAAGGGTGAGGAACATGTCTCTGATGTTCTAATTTTATGTCCCTTCAGGTAGCGCCAAACCACCATGTTCAAAGCCAATCTCGCTGTCTCTCCCCCAAACCCACCCCAGCTGAACCCTTCTTGGTGAATGGTTCCATGGGCCACCCCAGACCTCCTCTCCTTCATTACCCACCCTCAACTCATCACTGACTTCTAAAGAGCTCCCAGGACCAGCGCCCTAGTCTCCAGATCCCCAAGGAGGACCCCCAGGTTGAGCGTCCCTGAAACTTCTGACACCCAGGGGTTTGCTCCAAGACAGAGCATGAGACCCACCCTGGGTGGCCCAGAACAAGGGAGACAGCTTCATCTCATCTCACCCACAGGGGCTCCCTTGTCCATCACCAACTCCAAGGGCTTGTTCAAACTCATGTCCATCAAGTCAGTGATGCCATCCAAGCATCGCATCCTCTGTCGTCCCCTTCTCCTCCTGCCTTCAATCTTTCCCAGCATCAGGGTCTTTTCCAATGAGTCAGTTATTCACATCAGGTGCCAAAGTATTGGAGTTTCAGCTTCAGCATCAGTCCTTCCAATGAACATTCAGGACTGATTTCCTTTAGGATGGACTGGCCAGTCCTTTGATCCCGACTCCCAACTCAGAGAAGCTCAGCACCTGCCCAGCGTGGACAATGGTGATGTCTGGCTCCCACCCCAACGCTGGCTCATCACTGGCCAGAGACTCCCTCAGCCAGGCTCCAGTCTGACAGGTCCCTCCAGTAGCAGCCCCAGTGCCTGAGCCCAGAAATGCTCCCACGACCTGGGTGACCCAAAGCTTTCTTTTCACAAACTGCCCCTCAAATGGAAAGGGCTTGGAGGGATGAAGGGAAAGATGCCACCTCTGCCTGACTCCGAAGAAGGCAGGATTTGGGGGAGACGTGGTTCTGAGCAGCTGCCCCAGGTGCTGAAGGATCAACAGGGAGGTGGGGGGAAACACGTGACCTTGCCGCCACCTGCTGGCTGGAGGTCAAATTGCACTGTATCTCCCTGCGGCATGACTTCCCTGGTGACTCAAACAGTAAAGCATCTGCCTACAAAGGAGACCGGGTTTCAATCCCTGGGTCGGGAAGATCTCCTGGAGAAGGAAATGGCAACCCATTCCAGTATTCTTGCCTCAAAAATCCCATGGACAAAGGAGCCTGGTAAGCTACAGTCCATGAGGTCACAAAGAGTCGGACATGACTGACTTCACTTCACTTCCCTGCGGCCAGAGCCAGGGCTCTGACTCCTCAGTGAGGACCAGGGGGCAACCTGGGCTGGGTGTCTCTGAAGGAGCGCCATTCCTTCTGGAAGGGTGGCTCTGGTGTGCCGGTTCAAACCTCCAGGAGCAGCCAGCGGCTACTCTTTCCTGTGTCTGAGGAAGCCCAACTCCTCCGCTGCAGGGCCTTCTGCATAAGGGTATGGCACCTTGACCCGTGGGCCCAGCGCTTAGCACACACTAAAGGCCCCATCAATTTGGACGGCAAAATGAGACAGCATGGGTGTGCTGGGGAGACAGTGTGAACAACTAAAGTGAGGGAAGGAGAGCCAGTGAAGTGAACGTCCGAGGGGGCAGGACAGTTCTTGACAAGGCCCCAAGTGACAGGCAGGCCAGGTTGTTGGAGGTTAAGAGGCCAAGCTCTGGAGACCTGGTGACAGTCCCTTGGACTGTTGGCAGCTGGTGTGGTGGGACCTCACTGTTTGACTCTGTTTGACCCTGAAGCCTGGAGCAAACGACAGCCTAAAAGTGCCCGTGGTGACAGAGGACGAAGCTGCCTCCCCACACAGGACTTGCCCCGGGGCTCAGGGGCCCGTAGGCAGATGTATATGGAAGGTAGTGAGTGGGGAGAGGAGAAAGCCAGAGAAGGCACTTGGGGTTTGGGAAGCAGCAGGCAGGCATGCCCTGTTCCAGCCCCACCCCTGAGCTCCAGGCCAGCCCTGCTCTGGGCTTTCTCGCTGCCTCCGTTCAGGGCCCAAATGTCAACACGGAGAAGCGTCTTCATCAGGTTCTGCGGTGGCTGGACGGGGCGGAGCTCCAGAGCCCGGCCTTGATGGGTCTAGAGCCTTTCCTAGTGCTGCTCAGGGCAACTCAGGCTGGCACGGGCCGGTGGGGCGAAGGGGTGGCCCGCTCGCCCAGAACTCAGGGTGCTCCCTCTGGCCCGGATGGGGCCAAGGTCCTCAGAGTCTTCCCGTGAGGAGCACAAACAGGGCAAAGGCCCTGTGGAGCCTGGATCCCAGGTGCGCCAAAGCCACGACCCAGCACACGGTGGGGGCCCCAGTGGCGCCCTCTACTGGCCAGGGGCTCCTCCCTCAGCCTTGGATACCGAGGCTGGAGAGCCTTTGCCTGCAAACACAGGGCGTGTACTGTCCATCCAGGGCCCCAGGAAGCAGGGAAAGGAACGGAGAGAGGGCAGAAAACCGCCCAGGACTCTAGTTGCCCCTGAGCACGGCCCAGCCCATCCCTGGAGGCCTGGAGACAGCCCTCCCCGCCTCCCACCCCCGCTGCCAGCAGAAGATGCGCCCATTCTCACTCTCCCAGGGCCCCAGAGCCACATGCAGGCCGACCCCGAGTGGTGGCCCTGCTGGCCTGCTGGGCTGACTCTTGCTGGCATTTTGGAGAGTGGGGACAGGAAGTCCTTGGCCTGCCAGGTGCTTGTGTGCAGAAGTTTGGGCGGTGATGGGCCAAGTCTCGCGGCCGTGGACCTGCCTCCTTGATTTCCTTCCCATGGAAGACACCCAGCCCCTTCCACCCTTGCCCTGCCACCCCTCATCCCTCCTTCCAGCTCACCACTGCCCACTGCTCTGTCTGTCTTTATTGATTTGAGGGAGACTGGGGTGGGTGGGGGATCCGGAGGGCCACGACACAAGCAGGACCACCCACAGCGAAGCACAGAACACGCGCGGGCCAGACATCCCTGGGGCCTCTTGGCTCATAGCCGGGGTGTGGTGGCAACAGGGGAGGGGAAGTCTGCAAATGCCCCACCCCAGCATCATGCACCCCACCCAACAGGACTCAAACTCTCCCCGTGGCAACCCGCCCTGGGCTGGCGGGGTGGGGTGTGTGGGGCTGGGGGGTCTGAGGGTCCATGTGCTCAGCCTGGGCATCTGCCTGGAGGAGAGGGAAAGAGAGAAGTACAGGAAAGCGGACACTCAGGAGCCCCCACCCCATGGCATGCCCTGTGCCCCCGGCCCCCAGCCCAGGCTCTCAGCAGAGGTGCCCACCGGGGCCTGGCACTGGGCCCCTCAAGAATCCAAGCCAGCAGCATGGCCTGCCCCCCAACCTCTCTCTCATCCCCTTCTCGGCAGACCCCGGCTCCCCTGCCGCCCCTGACTGCACTCTCTGCTGTCAACCCACTGAGCTCTAGGCCACCCAGGGCCTGCCACTTCTGGAGTTCGCCAAGGAGCCATCTCCCAGCATGCACCTGGCTGTCACCACTCGGGGGGCTGGCCGGTCGGGAGGCCCGGGTGGCTGCGGCTCATCACCCTCCGTCCAGAGGCCTCCTCACCCTCCAGGCTCTGCCCCAGCTTGCGGATGTGGCGGAGGAAGGAGGTAGCATTGAACGCGCGCTGCCAGGAGAGAAGGGGCGTCAGGCCACCACATCTCAGGCCCAAGACTTGGAGGCCCATAAAGAGGTCCTCCAAGACTTGCAGGCCCAAGACTTGGAGGCCCACAAAGGTCACTGGCCGCCCAGACCATCCTCCTGAGGCTGACGGAAGGAGCAGCCAGCCTTGAGCTGATTCCCCCAGGTCCATGTCCACACTAACCTTCCAGTGATTTCGAGCAAAATTCTTCTGGATCTGCTCACTGACGGAGCCCAGGATGTCCTTGTCAAAGGCTGTATCCCCAGAGATCCTAGGGGGTGGCCGGAGGTCAGTGGCAGTGGAGGTTCTGAAGGTTCCCCCTGGACAGTTCAGCAGAGGTCCCACTCACCAAAGATGCTGTAAGGCCTGCTGGCAGGTGAATCTCTTCTGAGGGTCTCGCTCCAGAAGGTGCCGGATGAAGTCTTTGGCTGAAGCCAGGAAGCCAGGTCAGGCTGGGGTCCCCATGGGCCCTCGTCCCTACCCACCTCCCTAAGCTCTGGATCAGCCTCAAGTTCACCTGATTCTGAGATGTCATCCCAAAAGGGAGAGTCAAACTCGTAGCTGGCCCTCAGGATCTGGCTGAAGAGTTCAGGGTCGCTCTCGTCGTAGAAGGGGGGGTACCCACACAGCCTGGCACCCACAGATGAATCAGCCAGCTGTCCGAACCTCCCCAACCCAGCCAGGGGCAGGCAGGCAGAAGAAGAACCTTCCCAGTGGTCACTCACAGGATGTAGGAGATGACACCCAGGGCCCACACATCTACGGCCTTCCCGTAGGGTTTCTGCTCCAAGAGCTCCGGGGCTGGAGGCCAGAGACAGACAGACGCACACCCGTGCACACGCACACCGCGCCTTCAGTGCGGCCTAGTGGACCCACCACCTGCCCTGCCCCTGGCACCACAGTGCCCACAGGTTCTCCTGCCCCCTCCCCCGGCTCCCCGTGGAGCCTGGGGGCACCCCCTCACTCACCGACATAGCCTGGGGTCCCACAGGCGGTACCCAGCATGTTGCCAGCCTGGATTTTGGAGAGGCCGAAGTCAGAGACCATGATCTTGGAGTCCTCGAAGGGGGTGGCGTAGAGGAGGTTTTCAGGCTGTGACGCACAGATAGCAGAAAGAACGGCAGGTCAGCCCCAGCGCCCCTCTGGGAGCTGGGTGCCCTCAGGTTCCCCAGATCCCTGGCACAGGGACACCAGGCAAGCCCCAGGTGGGCAGGCACCTTGAGGTCTCGGTGCACGATGCCCAGGCTGTGCAGGTAGGAGACAGCGCCAAGGACCTGGGCCACCAGGTGGCTAGCATCCTTCTCTGTGTAGGAGCCACGCTCCATGATTCGATCAAACAGCTCACCCCCTGTCACCCTGAGGAGAGCAGCAACTCAGCAGACCCAGGCCCCCGCCCCCAGCCCCAGCTTACCACCCAAACCCAGTGCCCCCCACCCCACCCCGCCTGATCCTGCCATCCTCACAGCTCCATGGCCAGATAGAGGTGGGAAGGGCTCTCGTGGACATCTTCCAGAGCCACGATGTTGGGGTGGCTGACCCTGCAACGGCACAAAGAAGCCCCCTGTGGGCCACCACTGGAAAGCCCAACAGTCTCTTTCCTTCCAGCCCAGCCCAGTCCAGCCAGGCAGAGCCCCAGGCCAGGCCTTTCTTGGGTGGGGGGAGGGGCGCTCCAGCCCAGAATACTCCCCGGCCCTGCTGGGGCACACACCTACGGAGCACCGCGATCTCATTTTCCACCAAGGCCTCCTTGCCTCGAAGAGCCTTCTTGGGGATGCACTTGAGAGCAACAAGGTGTGAGGAGCCACGCTCCTGGGCCAGGACCACCTCGGAGAAAGCGCCCCTGAGGCAGAGAGGCAGGCAGGCAGGGAGGGAGAGGACAGGAAAGGACCCCCTGAGCTGAAGGAGATGGGGATGCCCTCTCGGTCCCATAGCACCCCTCCCCTCCCACGCAGGCACACAAATTCCCTTAGACACACACACACACACACACTCACGAGCCGAGCTTCTCGCGGATCTCATAGACGCTGCTGATATCCTCCGTCTGTTTCTTGAGCAGCAGCATGTCTGGGGGTGCAGGGCGAGGTGGGGAGAAGCTCCCTGGGGCGAGGGGCAGCCCCGGGCCCCAATCCCAGACTCAGCGGTGCCCCCAGGGCGCCCTCAGAGACAGCCTCAGTCCTGAACCCCGGTCCCGCACACCCTCCCTCAGCCCGGCCCGGCCCGGCCCGGCCCTGCCCGCCCTGCCCCTCCCCCACCGTCCGGGTCCGCACTCCCAGTTGGACGCCCATCCTCCTCCCCGCTCCCGCGCACGACCAGCCCCCGACGCGATTAGCCCCCAGACGCCCCCTCTCCGCCCCCGCACGCCCTAGTCAGCCGCGATCGGCCGCCTTCTAGAAGGCTCCGTGCCCCTTCCCCTGCCCCGGGCCTCCCGCCTCACCATCGCTCCCGCTCACCCCCAGGCCTAGACCTGCCACCCACGGCCCTCCTCCCCCGAGGGCTCCGACCCGCCCGAGATGCACCTGCGACCCCCCGAGCACAGCGGCCCGCCACGGCCACCCACGCGGCCGCCCAGCGCAGCCCAGCCCCGTGGCGCCTCGCGGCGGGAGGGACTCCGCAGCCAGGGCCTCCCGAGTCCGGAGCTGCGTGGGCCGCGCGCTTGCCGGCCGGGGGCGCGCTGGGAGTGACAGGTGTGCGCGGCGCCGGACACGGCCCGATCCCCTGCGCGCGCCCCGCCTGTGCGCGCCCCCTCGCCTACGCGCGACCCCGCCTGCGCGCGCACCCATTGCGGACCTGGAACCCCGGCGAAGCCGCAGCGTCGCCCCTGGGCAGTGGCCGCCGCACCAAGCCCCCCGCCCGCGCCCGACAGTCCCGCCCCCTCCGCGCCTGGCCCCGCTGCCCGCTGGCGGCCGAGCATGCGGCCACGGCCCTGCAGGGCGCCTTGTAAGGCAATCGGCCCGCGCCGGCCACCCCCGCCTCCTTCCTTGGTCATGCAGGCTCCAGCAACTACCACCTCCCCCAGCCCCGCTGGCAACCTGACGGGGTCTACCACAGGGCCTTTGCACCACCACCAGCGGCAGCCATGCAGAAGTTTCTTCACCCACATGTTGCCCTTGGCTCTCCGCCTGCCTTCAGGTCTCCCGCTGTACTGTCCTCTGCGCCGACAGACCGTCAGGCCGCTTGGCCAAAAACAGCCTCCCGCCTTCGCCCCAGCCTTGCTACTGCTGCTTCTGGCAGCCTTGGCCTGAGCCCACCTGGGCACTCAGGTGGGGACAGCACCAGCCTCCTCACTGGGCTCCCCTGCCCTCTGATTACACCCTTACCCTCTCCCACTGGCCCCCTTTTCCCCCCTACCCCCAGCCTCGAGCCCCTGGAGCAAGCCTTTCCTTGAGATCTGGCCAACACTGAGTTCCAAACCCTGCCGTGGCACTCTGTCACTGCAAACCAAAGCAGAAATCCTTAGGGAGACCCAGGGTTCTGCAGGATGGGTCCCTCTCCCCCATCAATGCTCTGGCCGCTCTCTACACACTCTGCCCCTTGCTCTAGCAGCTGCGGCCAGCTTCAGCCACACCAGCTTCTTAACTGGTCCTCAAACATGCCACTCAGGCACGTGCCCTAGGGCTTCTGCACTGGCCCTTGCCAGCCTCACACCTGGAATACTCTTCACTCAGGTATCTGCTTGGCTGGCTACGTCATTCCATCAGGTCTCAACTAGAATGTTGCCTCCTCTGACTGGCCTCAGCTGTCCCCCTCCAACACATTCTATAGAACGTCACCTTGCCTGCCTTGTCTGAAGAACATACATCTCAGCAAAGCATCCATTCCCAGAGAGTGTCTCTGCCGACCTGGCCCAGGAGAATTGCTTAGGAAGTTAAGTGCTGGGTGACTGAATTCAATCCTTCATCTGACAATAAGTGGATTCAGCCCATCCAGTCTCATCTCAGTTCTGGCACTCCTCCCAGGGGGTCCAGGTCCCGCCAAGGATCGGGACAACAGGTATCCTGGCTGTTGACAGGAGGGCACCCACACAGGCCAGTGTTGTGGGGTCTTCAAGGAATCTCAGGGTCTGTGAGTATCCCACTGAATCTGTCTTCTAGGGGTCTGTAGGCCCTCAGTCTGACACAGTGTTCAAGAGGGTCCACGGGGCAGGCAAAGGTTTTTAAAACTCTCTCTCAAGACCCCTGGTGGTCCAGTGGTTAAGACTCCATTCTTCCAGTGCAGGGGCATGGGTTCAATCCCTGGTCAGGGGACAAAGATCCCACACGCCATGCAGGCCAAAAGATAAAATTAAAAAATCAAAATCATCTCTCCATACCTCAATGCCTGCACATCCTTTGTTCGAAATAGGGGGGTCTCGGTGCTCTGTGACAACCGAGGGGGTAAGCTGGGATGGGAGGTGGGAGGGAGGTTCAAGAGGGAGGAGGACATATGTATACCTATAGCTGATTCATGTTGATATATGGCAGAAACCCACACAATATGGTAAAGTAATTATCCTCCAATTCAAATTACATTTTAAAAACTGGGGGTCGGGGAATGCCCCCTCAGTTTCACTTTCTCAACCGCCTCTCTCAGTTCCCTTGGGAAGGCTCCAGGGGCCTCAGCACTTGGCAGCCTGGGTTCCCCTCCCAACTGCTCTGATCTGTGCACAGGGTTTCCTAGAGTCTCCACCTAAAAGAGCAAAAAATGAGGAATGGAGCCAACAGTGAACCCCATCTCATACTGGCAGGAAGTACTATTTGTTCTTGAACACTTGGACTAATTGACACAGAAACCATGTCTTACTTGCTTGTTACATAATTATACATCCACATGTCTAATCCACTGCCCCCGTGGTCACAGGTCCTAACAAGAAATGTAATTGGTGTTTTGGAGAAGTACGAGGATGTGTGAATAATAAAAGGCGGCCCTCGAGAAGAAGGACGGCAAAGGAGGGGCAGCGGATGGAAAGGGGAGGCAGGAAGAAAAAGAACCACCTCCAAAGAGCCTGTGGCATGAACATCACCTGTGGAAGTGGAAAAAGTGATCTCACAGTTTTTGTTTGAAATCTACTATTTACAATACACTGGAAATTATACCCTTCATGACTGTTGAAACATCCGTTGAAATACTGTAGATGTCAACTTTACAATACACGTGTGTGTGTTATATGGTGGTGGGTAAAGAGGTTTTCAAAATCTTTTCAGGGGACCCCTTACAGAAAAATGAACCCAAAGTGGATTACAGACCTAAATGTAAAATGGCAAATATCTAGAAGAAAACATAGGAGAAAAATCTGTCTTACGTTGGGTTTGATGATGAGTTTGGGGATACAATATAGAAAGCATGGTCCATGAAAGAGAAAATGATACATTGCACTGTATCAAAATGTGACATGTTTGCTCTGTAGACAACACTGTTAAGACAATGAGAAAAAAAAGAGAGAGAGAGGGAGAAAACAAGCCATAGCCTGGCGGAAAATCTTTGCAAAAGGTATATCTGATATAGGACTGCTATCCAGAATAGATGTTGCTGTTCAGTCATTAAGTCATGTCCAACTCTTTGGGTCCCCGTGGGTTGCAGCACATCAGGCTTCCTTGCCCTTCTCTATCTCCTGGAGTTTGTTCAAACTCATGTCCATTGAGTCAGTGATGCCATCCAATCATCTCATCCTCTGTCGTCCCCTTCTCCTCCTGCCTTCAAACTTTCCCAGCATCAGGGTCTTTTCCAATGAGTCAGTTCTTCACATCAGGTGGCCAAAGTATTGGAGTTTCAGCTTCAGCATCAGTCTTTCCAATGAATATTCAGGACTGATTTCCTTTAAGATTGACTAGTTTGATCTCCTTGCAGTCAGTCCAAGGGACTCTCAAGAGTCTTCTCCAACACCACAGTTCTAAAGCATCCATTCTTCAGCGCTCAGCTTTCTTTATAGTCCAACTCTCACATCCATACATGACTAGTGTAAAAACTATAGCTTTGACTAGATGGACCTTTGTTGGCAAAGTAATGTCTCTGCTTTTTAATACACTGTCTAGGTTTGTCATAGCTTTTCTTCAAGGAGCAAGCATCCTTTAATTTCATGGCTGCCGTCACCATTTGCAGTTATTTTGGAGCCCAAGAAAATAATAACAAAGTCTGTCACTGTTTCCATTGTTTCCCCATCTATTTGCCAGGAAGTGATGGGACCAGATGCCCTGATCTTCGTTTTTGAATGTTGAGCTTTAAGCCAGCTTTTTCACTGTCCTCTTTCACTTTCATCAAGAGGCTCTTCAGTTCCTCTTCACTTTCTGCCATAAGGGTGGTATCATCTGCATATCTGAGGCTGTTGATATTTCTCCCAGCGATCTTGATTCCAGCTTGTGCTTCATCCAGTCAGGCATTTCACTTGATGAACTCTGCATATAAGTTAAATAAGCAGGGTGACAATATACAGCCTTGACATATTCCTTTCTCGATTTGGAACCAGTCTGTTGTTCCATGTAAGGTTCTAACTATTGCTTCTTGACTTGCATACAGGTTTCTCAGGAGACAGATTAGGTGGTCTGGTTTTCCCATCCCTGGAAAAATTTTCCACAGTTTGTTGTGATCCACACAGTCAAAGGCTTCCCTGTAGTCAATGAAGCAGAAGTAGATGTTTTTGTGGAATTCCTTTGCTTTCTCACTGAGTTATGCAAGCCCCTTCACCATCTCAAGGTTGTGATCCATGAAAGGACCAAAATAGATAAGGAATTCTGAGAATTGAACAGAACACAAGCAACCCAATTTAAAGATAGGCCAAAGATACCTAATCAAGGAAAAAATTACAGAGGGCAAATAAGCATATGAAAAGATGTTTAACATAGGTCATTCATGCATTGCAAATTCAAACGATAAGACACCACTACATATCTATGACAATGGCCAAAATCTGGACCATGGACAACACCCATAGTGGCATGTAGAGGCTGTAGAGCAATAGGAACTCTGATTCCTGGAGTTTGCAATCTGGAGGGATTGCAAAATGATGCAGCCACTTTGGAGGACAGCTTGGTGGTGTCTTACCAAACTAAATGTACCGTACAATCCTGCAACCACACCCCTTTGTATTTTACGCAAAGGAGTAGAGACAAACCAGGCACAGAAAAACCAGCACACAAATGTTTGCATCTGGTGTATTCACAATCAGCAAAAACTGGAAGCAGCCAAGATGTACTTTCTTAGGTGAATGGATCAACGCACTGTGGCCCATCCAGTCAATGAAATATGATTCAGTGATAAAGAGGAAAGAGCTATGCAGCCATGAAAAAAAAAAGCACAGATCTTAAATGCACATTGATAAGCAAAACAAGCCAGTTTGGGAAAGGCTGCATACTGTATGATTACTTTTATATGATATTTCAGAAAAAGCAAAGCTACAGGCAGTAATAGATCAGGAATTGCCAGGGGTTTGAGAAGGGGAGTAGGGTTTGACTAGGGGAAGCCCAGGGTGTGTTTAGGGCCATGAAAATACTCTGCGTGATGATGCTGTCACAGTGGATACATGACACCCTGTAGAGAACCGTCCAGCAGAAAGAGGGAGGAGGTTGGGAGATTCGAGAAAGTGATCCTCCAAGGCCCAAACCCTTTCTGTGAGCCTGTGTCTTTGATTACAGGAAACAGCATTCATTCAGCCTCTGTGACCTTCCCTGAGTTCCAATGCGCAGTTTCAAGCAGTTGTTCTTTAGGAGAGGGAGGGGATGACACACCAGGGAGAAATAAACTGTGCAGAGCAGGTTGGGGCAAGGTCCTGTTTCCCTGTCTACACAGAACAACATCTTTGAGGTGTCCTGCAGATTCTGGAAATGCCCCCTGGTATACTGCCCACAAAAAATGTAGACCCCAGATCAGTTGGACCTGAAGGTTGATAATCTTGATGCTTACTTACCTCACCACCATCAGAAGGTCCACAAGCCGATCCTGCTCTCTTTGAACAATTCCTATAAAATTCCTCACTGTCTTTTCCAAGCTGGGACACACGGTTTTGAGGGCAGTAGCCTGCTGTGTCCCCCTTTGCCTGGCAAAGCAATAAAGCTATCCTTTTCTACTTTTATACTTTGGGATTCCCTGGTGGCTCAGAGGGTAAAGCATCTGCCCGCAATGCCGGATTCGATCCCTGGGTCGGGAAGATACCCTGGAGAAAGAAATGGCAACCCACTCCAGTACTCTTGCCTAGAAAATTCCATGGATAGAGGAGCCTGGTGGGCTACAATCCATGGGGTCACAAAGAGTCAGACACGATTGAGTGACTTCACTTTTCTTTCTTTCTTTCTACTTTACATGAAATTCTCTCTCTGAGACTCGATTCAGCTCCAGTGTACAGAAAGCCTGAGCTTTCAGCCTCAGAAGGAATGCAGACTGTGACAAAAAGAATCAACACGTATTAGAAATGTACAAAACCACATCCCTGAATAGGGGGTGGGGTGGAAAGGAGCTGATCTACGTCACTTTGGAAATGAGTGGCATCTGTCAAAAGCAAAAGCAGAAGGAGCGACATGTAAGCCCTTGGCTGTAGTTGCCAACATTGCTCCTCCTGAAGGTAAACGTTAATAATTCTGAGCACTCTCTACCTGCCTGCTGGAATTAGTCAATTAAATACATGGAAGACAAATGCTGGGAGCCAGTGGGAAGACACACACAAGCAGGGGCAGGTGCTAGAAGGATCCACTTAGAATTTCTATTTGTCCTTGACCAGTTAAGGTCCAAGTTACCTACCCTCTTTTGCAAGATGTGCATTTTTGTTTCAGTTTTATGTTATTGTTATTATTATTATATTTTTTTGGCTGTGCGGGGGTCTTTGTTACTGTGTGGGCTTTTCTGTAGTTGCAGTAAACGGAGGCTACTCTCTAGTTGCACTGTGCAGGCTTCTCATTGCGGTGGCTTCTCTTACTGAGCATGGGCTCTAGGGGGCGTAGGCTCGGTAATTGCAGCTCACGGGTTCTGTGATCACAGGCTCAGTGGTTGTGGCACATGGGCTTAGTTGCTCCACAGCACGTGGGATCTTCCCAGACAAGAGAGCCAACTCACGTTCCCTGCATTTGATTATTTCTGGAGCCACACCTCTGGTCCTGTAAAGACTAGATTTACAAAACAAGAAGATCATTTTTTTTTTTTTTACATCAAACAATTGGGTGGCCACCTCAATGACATTAAAGGAGTGACACACCCATTCACCTATATGTTGGCCTGTTTCAGTTTCCCTCATTTAGCTTAGGGGAGAAAGCCTCCCCGCAGATTCCTACCAGCTATGGTTAGCTATGGTTACAGGGCTTCCCTGGTGTTTCAGATGGTAAAGAGTCTGCCCACAGTGCAGGAAACCTGCATTCGATCTCTGGGTCAGGAAGATCCCCTGGAAGGGAATGGCAACTCACTCTAGTATTCTTGCCTGGAAAATCCCATGGACAGAGGAGCCTAGTGGGCTACAGCCCATGGGGTTGCAAAGAGTCTGACACGACAGAGCGACTAACACATGGTTAGTTTAATCAGACAGGTGGCCTCCCATTTTGGTAACTTGTCTATAAACTATTTGAAGATCTTCCGTGGATTTAAAAAAAAATTCTCTGATGATGGCCCCCAGTTCAGCCTCATATCTGAAGAGACTGGCCAACAGCAGCCTCACATGGTCCTGTTTCTAAAAGTAGCCTAACAGCAGTAGCTCCACCAAAAATCTCAGCATCACACACAGTGGGGTTTCCTTGAGAATGAACCTGGGGTGGAGGGGAGACCTCCTCCGGCTTAAGACTGAGGCAGGCTCACACGTGCAAGAGCGCTTTTCTTGGAGGGTGGCTTCCTCGTAAGGTTCTCCAAATTGGACTCTTGTCTCAAATTGAGTGAGCAAGTCCCTTCCCAGCAAGGGGAAGGCATGCTCAGGCCTGAGCAGAAACTGACATGTGAAGGTACGACTTCCTAGTAAGCAGCTGAGGGTGGTAGAGGGCTTATTGCTTAGCTTTGGCCATCCATTGAGCCCCATTATCACACACGATCAGAAGGACCAGGGTCCAGGGAAATCAGTTAGCACAGAGTAGGTGGCCCTCATATCTGATAAGAAAATAACTGTCCTACCTGCCACGTCAAGTGTTACCTGAGGCTCCTCCAGACAAATGACCAGGTTTCCTTTTCGAGCTAGGGAGGTTCCTGGCCAATCCCACTTCCAGTGGCCCTCGTTTTCATATCAGGCAGGGACCCAGTGGGCTTTTCCCATACAGAAGGCATTCATCCTTGCAATGTTCCTCTTGGCCACACTTCGATACTTTCTTGGCAAGACAGTGGCTCTGATCCTGGCTTTTTGAACTCTGCCCATGCCATGGGCTTTTGTAAGGGAGGGTAACTCTGAGGTGGTGCAGGGGTCAGGGCTGCCCCCAGTAATTGTGCTTTTCATCCTTATTGTCCCTGAACCTGGTTTGCTTCTTCAACCGTATCGCTATCACTGAATACTCCAAAGGCCAAGTCCATGAGCTGATTCATGGGGACCTGAGGTCTCCAGATGCCCAGATGAGGAGTTAGGGGGAATGATCTGGAAGACTGTCCCTTCTCAGAATCAGGGGAGGTGGGAATTCCCAGAGCTGGACTCATAAGGGGACTCTCCAAAACATCAGTCTCCTGTCAGGGAAGAAGCCCCTTTGAAGGGTTATGAGCCAGCCACATCTGATAGGAGTTCTTTAGACCTGGATCTTAGATTAAGGACAGGAACCTTTGAACATATGGGACTCCCTTCCATTTCCCTTTCCTTTGACAAAGTAAGTCCAGCTGCAAGATAGGGTTGTAACTCAATGACTCAATTTTCTGGCCAGATCTCTTGGTCCTCTAGTTTGTATTGGAGCCATACAGGATTACAAAAGAAAATTAATTTTTTTCTTAAACCACACTGTCTAAATTTTCCCCAATTAGCTAATATGCATCCTAACTAAACTCTTTCAGAGGGTCTACAGTTGCTCCCATTTTGTTTAGGGTGTCACAATGACACAGGGGTCTGATGGATTCTGACCAGATCCTGGTTATTCATCCTGCACTTTGCCAGTGTCCCTGATAGATATCCCACAAGCCTGGGAGTGTGCTGCCAGGGATTTGAATGGGTGAAATGGGTGGACCCCGTTAAACACTCGAGAGAGTGTTTCAGAGATAAGTCTTGATGGCAATTTTGTTGTTGTTGTTCAGTCACTAAGTCATGTCCAACTCTTTGTGACCCTGTGGAATGTAGCACACCAGGCTTCCCTGTCCTTCACCACCACCCAGAATTTGCTCAAACTCATGTCCATTGAGTCATTGATGCCATCCAATCATATCATCTTCTGTTGAATCCTTCTCCTCCTGCCTTAAATTTTTCCCAGCACCAGGGTCCTTTCCAAGGAGTCAGTTATTCACATCAGGTGGCCCAAGTATTAGAGCTTCAGCTTTAGCATCAATCGTTCCAATGAATATTCAGGGTTGATTTCCTTTAGGATGGACCAGTTTGATCTCGTTGCTGTTCAAGGGACTCTAAAGACTCTTCTCCAGCACCACAGTTCGAAAGCATCAATTCTTCGGCGCTCAGCATTCTTTACGGTCCAATTCTCAGATCTCATGACTACTGGAAAAACCATAGCTTTAACTAGACAGACCTTTGTCAGCAAAGTGATATCTCTGCTTTTTAATACACTGTCTAGGTGTGTCATAGCTTCCTTCCAAGGAGCAAAGGTCTTTTAATTTCATGGCTGCAATCACCATCTGTAGTGATTTTTGGAGCCCAAGAATGGGATGACAGAAGATGAGATGGAAAAAAAAAAATAAAAAAAGAAGATGAGATGGTTGGATGGCATCACCAACTTGATGGTCATGATTTTGAGCAAGCTCTGAGAGTTGGTGGTAGACAGAGAAGCCTGGCATGCTGCAGTTCATGGGGTCGCAAAGAGTCGGACAGGACTGAGCGACTGAACTGAACTGAACTGAGAAAATGAAATCTGTCATTGCTTCCACTTTCTTCCCTTCTATTTGCCCTGAGGTGATGGGACTGGCTGCCATAATCTTAGTTTCTGGAATGTTGGGTTTTAAGCCAGCTTTTTCACTCTCCTCTTTCACCTTTATCAGTTCAGTTCAGTTCAGTTGCTCAGTCGTGTCCGACTCTTTGTGACCCCATGAATTGCAGCACACCAGGCCTCCCTGTCCATTACCAACTCCCAGAGTACACTCAGACTCACGTCCATCGAGTCGGTGATGCCATCCAGCCATCTCATCCTCTGTCGTCCCCTTCTCCTCCTGCCCCCAATCCCTCCCAGCATCAGAGTCTTTTCCAATGAGTCAACTCTTCGCATGAGATTGCCAAAGTACTGGAGCTTCAGCTTTAGCATCATTCCTTCCAAAGAAATCCCACGGTTGATCTCCTTCAGAATGGACTGGTTGGATCTCCTTGCAGTCCAAGGGACTCTCAAGAGCCTTCTCCAACACCACAGTTAAAAGCATCAATTCTTCGGTGCTCAGCTTTCTTCACAGCCCAACTCTCACATCCGTACATGACCACAGGAAAAACCATAGCCTTGACTAGACGGACCTTTGTTGGCAAAGTAATGTCTCTGCTTTTCACCTTCATCAAGAAGCTCTTTAGTTCCTCTTTGCCTTTTGCCATTAGGGTGGTGTCATCTGCATATCTGAAGTTATTGATATTTCTCCAGGCAATCTTGATTCCAGCTTGTGCTTCAGCCACCACAGCATTTCACGTGGTGTACTCTGCATATAAGTTAAATAAGCAAGGTGACAGTATACAGCCTTGATGTACTCCTTTCCCAGTTTTGAACTAAAGTCCATTGTTCCATGTCCAATTCTAACTGTTGCTTCTTGGCTTGCATACAGATTTCTCAAGAGACAGGTAAAGTGGTCTGGTATTCCCATCTCTTGAAGAATTTTCCACAATTTGTTGTGACTCACACAGTCAAAAGCTTTAGCATGGTCAGTGAAGCAGAAGATGTTTTTCTGGAATTGCTTTGCTTTCTCTATGATCCAACGGATGTTGCCAATTTAATCTGTGGTTTCTCTGCCTTTTCTAAATCCAGCTTGTACATCTGAAAGTTCTTGGTTCATGTGTTGTTGAAGCCTAGCTTGAAGGATTTTGAGCATTACCTTGCTAGCATGTGAAATGAGCACAACCGTTCTGTAGTTTGAACAATCTTTGACATTGCCTTCCTTGGGCTTGGAATGAAAGCTGACCTTTTCCAGTCCTGTAGTCACTGCTGAGTTTTCCAAATTGGCTGGCATATTGAGTGCAGCACTTTAACAGCATCATCTTTTAAGATTTGAAATAGTTCAGCTGGAATTCCATCACCTCCACTAACTTTGTTGGTAGTAATGCTTCCTAAGGCCCACTTGACTTCTCACTCCAAGATGTCTGGCTCTAGTTAAGTGACCACACCATTGTGGTTATCTAGGTCATTAAGATCTTTTTTGTATAGCTCTTCTGTGGACTTCCCTGGTGGCTCAGATGGTAAAGAGTCTACCTGCAATGCTGGAGATCAGGGTTCGATCCCTAGGTTGGGAAGATCCCCTGGAGAAGGAAATGGCAACCCACTCCAGTGTTCTTGCCTGCAGAATCCCATGGACAGAGGAGCCTGGTGGGCTACAGTCTGTGGGGTCTCAAGGAGTTGGACACAACTGAGCGACTTCGCTTTCACTTTTCTGTGTATTCTTGCCACCTCTTCTTAATCTTTCTTTTTTGTCTTAATCTCTTCTGTTTCTGTTAGGTCCTTGCCATTTCTGTCCTTATCGTGCCCTCTCTTGCAGGAAATACTCCCCTGATATCTCGAACTTTCTTGAAGAGATCTCTAGTCTTTTCCATCCTGTTGTTTTCCTCTATTTCTTTGCACTGTTCATTTAAGAGGGTCTTCTTATGTCTCCTTGCTATTCATTGATGGCAATTTAGGAGACAGTATAATTGGCCTGATCCCTGACAGTCCCTGACTCTGGGGATTTGGCAGAAAAGGTGTTTAATTAAGCATGGAAAACTGGGATTGTGGCTGTCCAGCCATGAGAGAAAGGGTCTGTTTGGCAAAGGCAACCATGGGTTCCCTGTTGAGCACCCCAAATGTTCCAGGTTGGTTAGCCTGAGTAGGCCTCTTGGATTAGTGGGGGGGAAAAAACGCACCAGAGTCCCAGGGCCTAAATCCTTCAGAGAAGGAGGAAGGAGACCTAGGCTCTGAGTCAACTAGAGATTACCTTTATCACTGCCACAAAAGAGAAACAAATAGAGTTGAAGGGTAGGGCTGGTTCGTACCCACCAGGCAGTGATAACAACTCAAGGCTGAAGTTCCCCTCAGGATATGGACCTTGAGATGGAGAAGAGCCTCCCTCTCTTCAGAAGTAAAAGAGGCAACACCCATCTGCTGGGAAAGCTGGCTAAGAGGTTCAAGGATCAGGAGAAAGGCCAAGAAGTCAGGAGACAAGGAGGACATAAGCAATATCCAAGACAGGAGGGAAGGTGTCCAACCACGACCATTCCCAGGAGAGATTCCTAAGCCCCCTGAGAAGGCGCTCACTCACAGCTTCCACTGAGGGGTATCCGGGCTCCCTTAAGAGATGCAAGTGGGGAACACAGCCCTCATTTCGGTGACACCATCAATGAGGGGGTTGAAATCAAGAGGAAGATTGGGTGGGACTAGGAGGGTGCACTTCCTAGCATGGGAAGGGACTATGACCCTCAAGAAGGAGGTGCTCGCCTGCAACTTCTGCTTGGGGGTGCTACGAGGGCCTTAGTCCCAACAGCCTTCATGGGGAGCCGAGCTGCAAACCTTGAGGAAGCTTCAGAGAGTCCACCAAATTGTTCTTCACCACAGTTCTAGTGCCTCAGAACCAGACTGACACTGTTATCCAGTATGGAGCTGGAGTCAGGCCCAAGGAGCCATAGAGGGGAACCGAGTCACCAGTGAGTGGGTTGGCCAAAAAAAGTTCCTTGGGCTTTAAAGTCAAAATAAAAGACATATTTTTCATTTTCACCATGAACTTTATTGAACAACATAGTCACCATTTTTTCCCACTAAAGAAAGAAAAAGTGAAGTCAATCAGTTGTGTCTGACTCTTTGCAACCCTGTGGACTGTAGCCTACCAGGCTCCTCTGTCTATGGGATTTTCCAGCCAAGAATACTGGAGTGGGTGACCATTTCCTTCTCCAGTGGATCTTCCTGACCCAGGGATTGAACCCGGGTCTCCCACATTGTAAACAGACGCTTCACCGTCTGAGCCACCATTTTTCAGGCACTTTCATAATTCCATCTTGCCAAAACTGTTTGGCTTTTTGAGCAAAGAACTATTTCTGGTTCCTTTTACAGTCTTCCAGGGAACTGAAATATTTTCCACGAAGAGAATTTTGTAAACACCGAAATAAATGGAAATCCAAAGGTGGGCTGTCTGGTGAATATAGTGGATGAATCAGAACTTCCCAGCCAGGCTGTAACAGTTTTTGCCTGGTCATCAAAGAAACATGTGATCTTGTAGTCTCCTGATGGACAACTGTGTTTGCTGTTGACTTCAGTTGGTCTAATTGGGAGCAGTACTTGGAATTAATTGTTTGGTTTTCCGGAGGAGCTCATAACAGAGGACTCCCTTCTAATCCCACCATATATGCAACATCATCTTCTTTGGATAAATACCAGCTTTTGGTGTGGTTGGTGGTGGTTCATTTCACGGGGCCCACAATCTCTTCCATTCCACAATATTGTATAGTATCCACTTTCCATTCCCTGTCACAATTTGGTCCCCCTCCAACCCCCTGCCCCCTTAATTTATGTGAAACCCAAACATCAAAGTGACTAACATAATCAAGTTGGTGCAGATGATTTTCGATGCTTGATTTGGATATTTTGAATATGTCATCTATCTCATGCATGATGTAAAGTTAACCGTTCTCAGTTAAGGTCTCAGTTTGATCACTATCAACTTCAACTGGTCTCCCCAACCAAGGAGCATTGTCCAGTGACAAATTTCCAGCATGAAACTTCACAAACCACTTTCCACACATTCAATCAGTCACAGCACAAATCTTTTTTTTTTTTTTTTTTTTGCATTTCAGTTGCCTTTTTACCTTTGTTGAAATAATACAGCATAATATGTTGAAAATTCTGGTGTTTTTCTTCCATCTTCAATATTAAAATGGTTACACAAACGTTTACCGATTTTGATGCTTTTTTAAAAATGCTCACTGATATGACAGCGTCACCAAAGAATCTAAGAGCATTGTTTTGAATGAAGTTAAAGACAACTACGTGTTACTAGAACTAGCTTAGGGAAAAAAACGAACGAGCTTTTTAGCTTACCCCTATTTGCCCCTGTAATTAGGATGTCTGTATGGTTCTCTTGGTGAATCTTTTCAAGTCCTAAGAGACAGAGCAATAGGGGAGAATGATAAAGATGAAAGGACAAAAGCCTCAGGTTCCTTCATGGCCAGAGAACCGGTCTCTGCTAGATTCCACAGGCAGTGTCAGCCACCACCTGAGAGGCTACTTGAATCTACCTGGCTTGGGATGAGTCCCAGCCACCCTCCACAGAGGAGAGCCACAGCCCAACAGATGGACTGAGATTATGCCCTCTGAGGTCCCACCATCAGGAAAGATGGTGCAGGAAAATGGGCCATAAGAGCATACTATAAAGTGAAAGCAGGTTTACAGAGAGAAACATACTCCTTAGCTTTCCTGGTGGCTCAGTGGTAAAGAACCCACCTGCCAAGGCAGGAAACTCATGTTCGATCCTTGGATTGGGAAGATCCCTTGGAGGAGGGAATGGCAAACCACTCCACTAGTCTTGCCTGGACAATCTCATGGACAGAGGAGCCTGGTGGGCTACAGTCCTTGGGGTTGCAAAGCCTGGGGCACAACTTGGAGACTAAGCAGCAAACAACGCACTCGAAAGGCAGAATGCAGTGTGTCTCAGAGGCGACAGTGGGCCTGAAATACAGGTGCTTAGTTTTTAGGGGCTGGGTAGCTTCATAGGCTACCTAGGGGGAGGATTACCCCAACTATTTTGGAGAAGGGGTGGAGACTGACAAGAACTAGGCCATCGCCCTCTTTTTGGCCTTTTATAGTCAGCCTGTGAACTGTCTTGTCACTTGTGGGTGTGTCATTTAGTATGTTAATGCATTACATTGGGGCTCAAGGTCTACGGAAAGTAGAATCTTCTGCCATCTTGGACATAATCAGTTTTAACCAGTTTCTGTCATATCCTGCTTTTCTCAATGGGTGTGTCATTCTTTAAGGATTGTGCCTTGGCCCCTTTCTTCCTATCCCCGCAGCATAACCACCACTCATCAAGGGTGGGCCATGCCCAGTGACTTCATTCCCAAGAGGACAGAATGAAAACGGGGACATCTGTTGAACTACCATGACCTCAGCCAGGTGACCGAGGTCAACACTAACAGTGGAAGTCATGTGGAAAGCATGGTGTCCTGCTGGGGTGTGATGAGAACGGCACTTTACTTCCACGGGCCTCCTCTCAATAACCATCCCCCTGTCATCTCAAGACATGAAAACCAGAAAAACTCCAAGGAGTCCTCCAGGACCTCCTCCAGGACACCAAAAATGAGGACTGTCACAGCCCAGAGGAACCAAAGAAGACGGGACGCCAATGCAGTATGGGATCCTGGGGCAGAAAAAAGACAAGAGGAAATATGAATATGACCGTGGACTGGAACCTTCCCTTTCTTGGCAGGGATTGGGCGTGTGGTCCCGGGTTGCATAACGTACAGAGGCAGAGGGAAAGGGCCCTGGGGTTGCTTGGCATCATGTCTTCAGTACCGGCAGCTTCAGGCACCAGGACAAAGGCAGAAAACTGGACCTCAGTGGGTGACAATGTAGAGCACTGGTTGATTATTGTAACAACGGGAGCACACAACGGAGAGTGTTAGTAACAGGGGAAGCCGGGAGTGGGGGTGGGAACTCTCAATATTAGCTCCGCTGTTGGTCTGTGCCTCTAAAGCTCTTCTGATAAAAAGACAGTTCATTTACAACACAGAAACCAATTTTAAAAATCCTGTTGGGGGAGGTCTGTGTGGATGAGCACAGCTGTTGGACCAGTGTGCTGTGCGGGCTGGGGAGGGGTAGGTTGTCCACCATCTGCCTCCGCAGGCTTCCAGCCTTTTGGGCGGCCCTCCCCCCAGCCCACCAGGCAGCCTGCACCTTTCTTCCCCTTTCCAGTGGCTGGAAGCACAAAGCCCTTCAAGGTAGACTCCAGTTTTTCCTTTGTTCCCAGCTAATTCTAACTCCAAAGCTTCCTGTGCCTGCCAGCCTCCAAAGAGGGGGAGCCCCCAACCTGCCCCCACCCTGTCTCCAGCTGCGAGACCCTCTTGGCATAACCAGTCACCCCAGGGCAGGGTGCCCTCCCACTCAACCCACTACTCCGAAGACCCCAGTTTCAACCAGCACTAGGTCCAATCCCCAGCCCGAATTCCAAGGCCTCCCTGGACAATAGGAGCCCTCTGGGCTGGCCTTCCCTCTTTCCAGTTCTCCCCTCCTCCCCTCTCCTTCCTCTTCACCTCCTCCCTCTAACCCACAGTCTAATTGTTGCTTCTGCCTGGGGAATGCTTTAAATCTCACAGGGGAGGAGTGACTGGGAACCCACCTGGAAGAGCCAACCTTATGGCAGAAAGCGATGAAGAACTAAAGAGCCTCTTGATGAAGGTGAAAGAGGAGAGCGAAAAAGCTGGCTTAAAACTCAACATTCAAAAAACAAAGATCATGGCATCCGGTCCCATCACTTCATGAGAAATAGATGGGGAAAAAATGGAAATAGTGAGAGACTTTATTTCGGGGAGCTCCAAAATCACTGCAGATGGTAACTGCAGCCATGAAATGAAAAGACGCTTGCTCCTTGGAAGAAAAGCTATGACCAACCTAGACAGCTTATTAAAAAGCACAGACATAACTTTGCCAACAAAGGTTCGTCTAGTCAAAGCTATGGTTTTTCCAGTAGTCACGTACTGATGTGAGAGTTGGACCATAAAGAAGACTGAGCACTGAAAAACTGATCTTTTTAAACTGTGATGTTGGAGAAGGCTTTTGAGAGCCCCTTGGACTGAAAGGAGATCCAACCAGTCAATCTTAAAGGAAAGCAGTCCTGAATATTCATTGGAAAGACTGATGCTGAAGCTGAAGCTCCAATACTTTGGCCACCTGATGTGACGAACTGACTCACTGGAAAAGACCTTGATGCTGGGAAAGATTGAAGGCAGGTGGAGAAGGGGGTGATAGAGGATGAGATGGTTGGATGGCATCACTGACTTGATGGGCATGAGTTTGAGCAGGCTCCGGGTACTGGTGATGGACAGGGAGGACTGGTGTGCTGCAGTCCATGGGGTTGCAAAAGGTTGGACACGACTGAGTGACTGAGCTGACTGGAAGGGCCATCAATACCTGGGCCCTGCCCGTGGAGGACAGCCTCCTGGCTTTCAGCTGAGGTTCTGCTGCAGCAGAGGGATGTGCTGGCAAAGCCCTGAGACCCCACTGAGGGTTGGAAACCCCTCTGCCTGTGTTCAAACACTGGAGACCTCCCTGTCCGCTGGGGCACTCCCATGGGCTGCTGGGGTCCACACACCAGAGGACCAGTCCATGAACTCCATGTGTCTCCGAAGGCCAGCTCACCTCAGTTGGACGTGGAAGGCTGTGTGGGTGTGGGTGTGGGTCAAGGCCCCCCTCAGCCTCCTCTCCAGCTTCCTGGGCCAGATAGCAGCTGACCTGAACCGTGCAGGACCAGAAGGTGGTAGGCAAGGAAGAAGCACCCCGGGTCATGGCCTGTGGGCCAGCTCCATGAATGTTAGGTGGATCTTCGGTGTGAGGAAACCACACGAGAGGACATGTGGGGAGGGCCTGGTCAGATTTGTGCCACTGAGAGAAGTGTGGGCCACAGGAGGGGGCCACGTGGGGTCCCGGGACTGGAACCAGCCTGTTGCAGCCCCTGAATGCGGACACCCCAGCTCCGAGTGGCTGGAGGTGGTCTCTGAAGGAGCTGGAGCCATTTTCCTCAGCCAGCTCACCCTTGAGAGTTCTCTGGGACCGAGTCACCTCTCCCTGAGAAGCCTCTGACCCCACCATGATTGCGGAAGGTGACAGCTCCCTCCCGTCCTGCCATTGGCCTTGACACGTGTCCCCTGCCCTCCCGGCAAGGTCACAGGGGGTCCCCACTCTTGGCTCTGCTCTTTTCACACCGTGTCCTTCTCAGAAAGTGCCAGCAGTTCACCGTATCCTCCTCCAGCCCTGCGATCCCTCTCCCCGCCAACCTCCTCAGAACAAGCAAGTTGTTACATTCTGGAGGCTCCTTGCCCCAGCCAGGACCTCACCATTCCTGAACTTGTCCCAGCAGTCACGTCACCCAGGTCCCCGCCACAGCCTCCCCTCAGAGGCATCACCCCACCCGGCCTGCAAATGGCGTTCTGCCCCTTCCCCTCTGCCTGCTTTGCTTATATACTCTTTTGCTCTCTCCAAGGTGTCTGGGGGTGCCTGAGCTTGATTGGCCCCTGGCTTCCTCAAGCCATCTTTGGGTCCCATACTCCTCAGTTGCCTGTCTCCCAAGCTGCTTCACTCTGAGGCTGGGCCAGAGCTCCAGATCAGGGCTTCTGAGGAGTCAGGGAACCCTCGTCACCTTGGGAAGGGGGGGTTCCCTGAGCTCCAGGCCCCGCCCCCAGCCTGAGCCCTGAGACCCTGCCAGTCTCCCCCAGCGGCCAGTCAAGGCTCCCAGAGCGAGCTCGGCTGGAGATGCTGCCCCTCCCTCACCTAACAAGCTCAAGCTGGCTCGGACCGGAACTGCTTTTCTTCCTAAAGCCGCCCGGAAGGCTGAGGGTTTAGCTTAACGGGATGAGCCATCTGGGGACTGCAGGGTGGCGCGCTCAGGGGAGCCTGGGACTGGGGGCAGGGGGTTGGAGGTGGGCACAGAGCGCATCTGCAGCCATGATGGTGACCCCCCCCCTGCCCCCTCCTGGGGCTGCTCTCAGTCCTGGAAAATTCCAAACAGGAGGCTCAAGGGCTGCTGGGGAAGCAGCTGAACAACCTGGGTCCTGCTGATCCCTGGGGAGAGAAAAGCGTGGAGCGGAGGCCTTTGGGGGAGGGTCTGTGCACCTGCCAAGCACCAGAGGGCACCCTTACCCTATAGTGCCACAGTCTCCTGCAGGTCGGGCACGTGGAGGGGCCGCAGGAATCCCTCCCACCGTCCACTTGGGTGAAAAAGTGCGGCCTTGTCCATCGGCCAGTCAGGCTTCCCTCGGCCTGTTCAGGAGAGTCAGCGAGCGCTGTCACTCCGAGCGCTGTCACTCCGACAACCGGGACACTGACAGACCAAGGCTGTCTCCCTGGGGGGTGTGGGGGACCCAAGGGCAGGAGACAGGGTCTCGGCAAAGCCCCTCAGCACACCTGGAGACAGACCCCCACACCGCCACCGCAGCCTTTCTGAGGGGGCTCGCTGGGCCCAGTGCTTCAGCAGGTAGAAGCAGCCTGCACCCCTGAGGTGGTGTCACGGGGCCCGGAAGCTGGAGGCCTTGGTACCCAACCTCGGCTGGGACTCAGAGATGGGCCAGGCTGCAAGAAGGAGGTTGGGGCGGGGGGCGCCCCAGGATGTCCAATAAGGTAGCCAGGCCAGCGGCTGGCCTCGAAGCGGGAAGGGCAAGTGAGGTGGCTGGACGGTGCTCCGGGCCCGGAGGAACCCGGGATCAGGGGCGGCTGGGCCCCGGGAAGGAGGCGCTGGCGGGCGCCCCAGGTAGCCGGCGGCCTCCAGCGGGAGCGGAGCCTCTGGTTCTGGAGAAGGGCGGGAGGAGGTGGGCGGGGTGACCAGGGCGGGGGGGCGGGCACCCGGAGGGGGAGGGGCGAGGCCCGTCCGCGGGGGCGGGGCGAGAGTGACGTCACCCTGGAGACGGTTCATAAGCGGCCAGTAGTCCGGCCAAAGAGGAGAGGCGAGATCAGAACGGGGTGGTGAGTCGCTGAGCTCGCTGCGGCCCGGAGAGCGGCTAAAGCCGCTGCCGCCGCCGCCGCCGCCGCCGCCGCCGCTGCTGAGAAGGAGGGGCGAACGCCTAGGCCGCCGCAGACGCGGGAGCCGCAGGCGAGTCGGGCAGCCCGCGCCGGGCCGGGCCGGGCCGCAGCGGGGGGAGGGGGGGAGAGCGCGGGAGGTGCGGGCCGCAGGCTCCTGCTCCTGCTCCGGCCGCCGCTTGCAGACAGGGGGCTGCGGATGCCGCCCGCGCCCCGGCTAGGCTGAGCCTCAGGCCGGGCGAGCAACTGCCGCCGCCGCCGCCGCGGGAGCTGCGGGCAGGAGCCTCGGGAGCCGTCGCCGCCGCCCGATCGGGCCCCGCCGCCGCCCGCGAGCCCCCGGGCCCCCGACACACATGAGATTCTTTAGGCTCACTTTCAAGTGCTTCGTGGACTGCTTCTGACCGCGCCGCCCCCGCTGTCCCGCACCCCGCCCGCCTCCCGCCCGCCGCCCCGACCCCCCGGTCCGGCCGTCCTCGGCCCCCGGCGGGCCCGCGCCTTCGGGGCCTTTATCCCCCTCTGCGCCGCTGGCGACCCCGCGCCTGTCTGCCCGCCTGCCCCCGCGGGCCACCGTGCCCCCGGCCATGGCCAACAAGAGCGCGGAGAACGGCATCTACAGCGTGTCCGGCGAGGAGAAGAAGGGCCCCCTAATCGCGCCCGGGCCCGACGGAGCCTCGGCCAAGGGCGACGGCCCCGCGGCCCTGGGGGCGCCCGGCAGCCTCCTGGCCGTTCCGCCGCGCGAGACCTGGACGCGCCAGATGGACTTCATCATGTCGTGCGTGGGCTTCGCCGTGGGCCTGGGCAACGTGTGGCGCTTCCCCTACCTGTGCTACAAGAACGGCGGAGGTGAGTGCCGGGCCCCTCCCTAGCCCCACCGGGGCAGCAGGGCGAAGTCCAGGGGGTGGGGAGGCCCCCGGGCCGGCGAGGGAGGGGAAGGGCCGGGGGGCCGCCCCTTGCCCGCCGTCGCCGCTCGGTGGCCCAGCCAGGCGGCCACCCCCCTGGCCGGTCATGTGCCTGGCAACGTGGTGGGGGAGGGGGCCTGCGAAGGAAGCCTCGAGCTGTGTCCGCCCCCCACCCCAGCACCACCACCCGCAAGTGACTGGCCACTGAGGTGGCCGGGCGAGGCCTCCCGCCTCGGGGGAGGCCTCAGAGGTGAGGAGCCCTGGATGCCCCCTCCGATCAGGCACACAAGTGGCACATTGTGCCGGCCCCCCACGTGTGCACACACGAACACACACACAATGGGCCACTCTGTCCCTCCCCCTGCCTTCCCCTCCCTTCCCTTCTCTCTCTTCCTCTTGCCTCCCCTCCCCTCCCCTCCCCTCCCCTCGAGCCTGGGCCTGGAACACTGGGTGCCGGAGCCAGGCTTGGGAAGCCGGCAGCCCGGGCCGCCTGGCGCCATTGCTGGACACACTGTATGCACACCCCATGCCTGCCCGCCCCAGCCCAGCTTAGCAACAGCGATGGGCACGCGTGTGTCCTGTGACTGCAAAGCTGCCCCAGGGGGGTGGTGGGAAAAGCCGCAGGGACGAGGCGGCAGGCGGGAAACTGAGGCTCAGAGCAAAGGCCTTGGCCCAAGGTCACAGCAGGAGGATGCGGAGACCGCAGGCCCAGCCAAGCGGCAGCCAAAGCTTAGCCTTTTGAGTAGTTGCCTGGTGAGCTGGGGCAAGGGTCGGGGGCCTGGAGGGGAGGGGTCCTCCACCCCCATCCTGGGCGCTCCTGTCTTGTTGTACCTGCCAGGCTCCCCCAACTTGGTCACTTCCTGTCCTTACTTAGCAACCCTTTCAGATACCCTGCACTCTGCTCACTGGTAGACAACTCTACCCACCCACCTTCTTCCTGGGCCTTCAGATGTGCAGGCAAGAGGCTCCCTTCCCTTACCCAAGCCCAGTGGGTCCCCAGGCCCGAGTGCCAACCACAGCCAACAGGCATGAGCATGCACACTCATTCATGCCCTCACAGTTCCTTCCTCTGCCGCCCAGCAAACTGCGGCTCAAGGGGTGGCTTGTATCCACAAGTGCGTGTCTCTGCCGTGCCCGTTAGTTAGCTCACCCTCGGTGAGTAGGGGCCAAAGCCCTATAGGGAAAAGGGGCTCTCAGGAAACCAGAAGGAAATGGGGTTCTGCCCGATGCCCGCCCCCCCCGCAAGACTATTCACCTTGGGCTCCTGAGTCAGCGGCCACCCCTTATACTGATTCACTCAGTGGGAAGTTATCATGGCCTGGGTGGAGCCTGAAGGTGGGGCTCCACCCACCCCCCAGGGCTTGGGAAGGCCCTGGGCCGTCTTACCGTACTTGTGTAGTTCTGGTCAGGTCCCCTGCCTGGCCAAGGGGCAACCCTGTGCAAGTGCCCACCTCCAGCTTTGTTCCCCAGGTGTATTCCTTATTCCCTACGTCCTGATTGCCCTGATTGGAGGAATCCCCATCTTCTTCTTGGAGATATCGCTGGGCCAGTTCATGAAGGCCGGCAGCATCAACGTCTGGAATATCTGCCCCCTGTTCAAAGGTGAGCAGCTCTGGCAGCCCCTGTGTGACCCCTGTGGACCTCTGCCTTTCTCCACCCCTGGGACAAAGATGGTACCCACTATAGTAAACCTCATCCTGTCTGAGCACCAGGCTTGGCATATGGCCCCCAAGCTGCGAGGACTTGAAGACCACCTACCTGGGTGACCCTGGTGGGGGCAGAGAGGATGGACCTCTCCCCGTCCCCGCCGGGCGAGAAAGCCCTGTCCAGCACCCTTGGGGCTGGAAGGAGGGTGGCTGAGTGTGAGACACGATGGCAGGAAAAGCTGAAGGAGCTGACAGTAGGCTGTGGCACAGACTCACGAAGTGACTGGCTGAGGTTGCCCCTGAGAGGGTGACTGTCTCCCACCCTGCCCCAGGTTCCCAGTTGGGAGGGGCGGGAAACAGGTGAAGGCTTGCCCTTCCTTCACCCATCATGCTGGCAGTGGGACTCAGGGGATGACAGGTGTGAGACTAGGGAAACAGGACTTGCTTCTCATGCTGGGATGTGTGCTTGTCCGAGGGCTGGGGAGGAAGCAAGAGACTGGGGGAGAAACAGGGCCTGATTTTTGGCCACAGATTGAGAGGTCTGCCTGGCCTGGGGCACTTGTACAAGGAAAGTTGGGGGCTCAGAGGGGTCTGGGTGGACAGCAACAGAAGGGTCTGGTTGCACTGAGGGGGGTCAAAGTCAGGAGATGTGGGGAGCAGGATGTTAGGGGCCCAGCAGGGACCACTGGCACTGCCCGGTCAGCAGATTGTGGGAGCAATGGGGGGCTGGCCAGGGATGAGCCTGGATAGAGACTCTCCCCTGCTCCCCAGGCCTGGGCTATGCCTCCATGGTGATCGTCTTCTACTGCAACACCTATTACATCATGGTGCTGGCCTGGGGCTTCTATTATCTGGTGAAGTCCTTCACCACCACGCTGCCCTGGGCCACGTGTGGCCACACGTGGAACACTCCTGATTGTGTGGAGATCTTCCGCCACGAAGACTGTGCCAATGCCACCATGGCCAACCTCACATGTGACCAGCTTGCCGACCGCCGGTCCCCAGTCATCGAGTTCTGGGAGTGAGTCAAAGCACCTCGGAGCGAGGCCTAGTCTGTCTTGCCTCCTGCATGTAGCTTGTGTGTGCACGTGTGTGTATGTGCATGTGCGCACAGGTACATGCACATGGGTGTGTCCCGGGCCCCGCCCTGGAGGCATTCCATCACGGATGCAGAGCAGGCTGTGCCTGCCTGGGGAGGGAAGCAGGAACTGCTGTTGGGCCCACTGGGGATGGCATGGCGCTGGGCCGCCTGGGGGTCCAGGCACACAGACTGCAGGGACTCCAGGCTGGGGACTTAACCAGGCCTCCCAGAAGCACCAATGGGACCAGTTAGACTCGAGCTGCCAGAGCAATGCCACCCAGGACAACCCCAGTCTCTTGGCCTCTGCAGGCGCAACTCTCATGGGCTTTCCTTCTCCAGGAACAAAGTCTTGCGGCTCTCCGGAGGGCTGGAGGTGCCGGGGGCCCTCAACTGGGAGGTGACCCTGTGTCTGCTGACCTGCTGGGTGCTGGTCTATTTCTGTGTCTGGAAGGGGGTCAAGTCAACAGGCAAGGTATAGCCGGGGGAGACCCTGGGGCTGGGTCACCACTGCCTGGGCGTGGGGTGCAGCTGCCAGGGACCACTGCTGCCACGGGAGGTGACTGCATCAGGGGTTGTACTTCAGTCCGGCCCCTGAGCCCCACTGCCCCCGCAGTGGCTGCCCCTTCCCTGGGGGTGGGGCATCCCTGTCCAGCCTTCCCACCCTCCCAGTTTCTGTCAGTTCCGGCTCAGGTTTAGGGTTCTGGTCAGTTTTAGGGTGTGGGTAGACCCGGTCTACTGCCTGTTTCTATCCCCTGATGTGTGGCCTAGAGGGCCCCAGCGGGAAGCCTGGACACATCGCTCCTTCAGGGGCCCACTGTCCGGCTGGGGGGACCACTGAACAGACACAAAATAAGACAGCGTGCTGAGCAGGTGGACCTGCTTGGGAGGCAGACACCTTCAGTGTTATCTCACTCTTACCTGTCTCTGGCGGGCTGAGTTCTAATCCCAAGGACCTTGCGAGCACATGACCTAGAGGCAGGGGACCAGGGAGCATGGGACCTGACCCTGTACCCCCTCCCTGCAGCTAACCTTGCTTGCTTTGGCGCTGCCAGTACCCCAGCTGAGCACAGTCTCCTTTGGGAGCCATGGCTCTGACTAGAAGGCAGGGTAGGGGGCGGTGGTTTGAGTGGCCAGCATGAGGGGGGTACTGCAGCCTTCCCAGCAGGACCCCGCTCTGAGCAGCCCGACCCCCCCCAGATCGTGTATTTCACCGCTACATTCCCCTATGTGGTCCTCGTTGTGCTGCTGGTGCGCGGAGTGCTGCTACCTGGCGCTTTGGATGGCATCATCTACTATCTCAAGCCTGACTGGTCAAAGCTGGCATCCCCTCAGGTGAGGGAGAGCAGAGGGAGGGGACACGGTGGTGGTGGGAGACAGGGCAGGAGATAGGCACCCCAGCAGGGCTTCCCACACCTTCTCTTCCCTGGCTCACCTCCTCTTCCCTGGCTCACTTCCAGGTATGGATTGACGCAGGGACACAGATCTTCTTCTCTTATGCCATCGGCTTGGGGGCTCTCACCGCCCTGGGCAGCTACAATCGCTTCAACAACAACTGCTACAAGTAGGCACTGTAGCCAGCCGCCCCTGCCCTGCCCTACCCACCTGTGGGCGACAGGCAGTCTCAAGAGCCTGCGTGTCCCCCGTCCACAGGGATGCCATCATACTCGCCCTCATCAACAGCGGGACCAGCTTCTTTGCAGGCTTCGTGGTGTTCTCCATCCTGGGCTTCATGGCCACAGAACAGGGCGTGCACATCTCCAAGGTAGCAGAATCAGGTAAAGAACCCCCAGCCCCAGCAAGCCCCAGCCGGGCTTCTGGAGCCGCAGCTGGACCACGGATATGAACACACACAAATAGCCATTGTGAGAAATGGGGAAAAGTCCAACTCAATTTGTCCCATCAGTGTGGGCCAGGAGGAGGCCTGGCTGAGCTCAGGGCCGGAGCCCCAAGCCTCCATCCAGGGGCCTCGGGGTGTGTCCTCCTTGCCAGAGTGTTGCCCAGGGAAAGGGTGGCCTTTTCTGGGTCTGTGGGGACCTGTGACTGCAATGGCTGCTGGAACCCAGGCCCCAAAGGCTGAGCCAGACATCCCCGTTGCAGGTGTCAGTCTACCAAGGGCCTGCGGGAACCTGCCATCGTGGTCCCTGGCATGGCCCACACACAGGGGTGGGAGTGGCCCAGTGATACTTTGCCACAAGTGGGAAGTCCTCTGTCCACAGGGTACCCTGCCATAGTTCATTACCCTGGTGCTGGGGGGCAGGGTGGGGTGAGGGACAAGATGTGGGTGGGGGGCTCTGGATGTCCACACCCCGCACCTTCTCCCTCAGGCCCTGGCCTGGCTTTCATTGCCTATCCGCGGGCCGTCACACTGATGCCCGTGGCTCCGCTCTGGGCAGCCCTGTTCTTCTTCATGCTGTTGCTGCTTGGTCTCGACAGCCAGGTTTGCAAGGGGTTGTGGGCCTAAGAGGTGTGTGATGGGGGGTGGTCATGGGCCTAGGGCACCCTGGGCACCAGGAGACAGTGGGTGGGCAGGGGAGGGGCCCGGCCTGAGTTGCCCGGCTACAGTTTGTAGGTGTTGAAGGCTTCATCACTGGCCTGCTGGACCTCCTCCCAGCCTCCTACTACTTCCGGTTCCAAAGGGAGATCTCCGTGGCCCTCTGCTGCACCATCTGCTTTGTCATCGACCTCTCCATGGTGACTGATGTGAGTACGAGTGGGACGTGGGCTGCCCACCCCTACCCCTCCTTGCAGGCGGCCAGCTGCCAGCCCCCCTGACCTGGCCCCCTCCGCAGGGCGGGATGTATGTCTTCCAGCTGTTTGACTACTACTCAGCCAGTGGCACCACGCTGCTCTGGCAGGCCTTCTGGGAGTGTGTGGTGGTCGCCTGGGTGTACGGTAGGTCGGGGTCAACAGGCGAGCCAGGCTGGGGCAGTCAGGGGCAGTGGTGGGCGTCTCGAGCTCTGGCCTGCCCTGTCTCTGCAGGAGCTGATCGCTTCATGGACGACGTGGCCTGCATGATCGGGTACCGACCTTGCCCCTGGATGAAATGGTGCTGGTCTTTCTTCACCCCACTGGTGTGCATGGTAAGGGAGAAGGCCGGGCAGGGTGCAGGGCACCCAGGGGCCAGCTGGCCGTGGCTCCTGGGGATGAGTGCCAAGCTTCTCTCACCCACAGGGCATCTTCATCTTCAACATGGTCTACCACGAGCCGCTGGTCTACAACAATACCTACGTGTACCCATGGTGGGGCGAGGCTGTGGGCTGGGCCTTTGCGCTCTCCTCCATGCTGTGTGTGCCCCTCCACCTCCTGGGCTGCCTCCTCAGGGCCAAGGGGACCATGGCTGAGGTCAGTGCCCCATGCCCCCCTCCATCCACGGCCCCCCCTTGGGTCCAGACAGGACCTCCAGGGTGCCTGGGGTGCCCTCGATGGGGTATAGGTGGAAGAGAAGTGGGCCCTCCAGGGCCTCAGGTCATGAGAGATCTGTCCCCAGCTTCTGTTTTTACAGCCACTCAACCCTCCACTGGCTTCCCTGGTAGCTCAGACGGTAAAGCGTCTGCCTGCTATGTAGAAGACCCAGGTTTGATCCCTGGGTTGGGAAGATCCCCCTGGAGAAGGAAATGGCCGCCCACTCCAGTACCCTTGCCTGGAAAAATCCCATGGACAGAGGAACCTGGTGGGCGACAGTCCATGGGGTCACAGTCAACTGAGCGACTGCACTCACTCGACCCTCCCCTAAACCTGGTTTCCCTAGTGCAGGTGTCACAGCCTGGCCAGCGACCCCAGGAGGGCTGGTCTGGGGCTCCAAGTTGGCGGCAGGTGGCGGGAAGTGGCCAGAGGCCCAGGGTGAGCGGGGGCCCCTCCCCAGGCACTCAAGGCGCCCCCCTCTCTCCCACAGCGCTGGCAGCACCTGACGCAGCCCATCTGGGGCCTCCACCACCTGGAATACAGAGCTCAAGACTCGGATGTCAGGGGCCTGACCACCCTGACCCCAGTGTCTGAGAGCAGCAAGGTGGTGGTGGTGGAGAGCGTCATGTGACGGGCCCCCGGCACCAGCTCCCCCTCTTGTAGCCATAGCACCCCTGCTTTAGCACCCCCCACGCCTCCCGGGGGGCTTACCTTTCCCTGCCACTCAACGGGGGTCTGCCTGCCTGGGGTGGGGGGAGGGGAGGAAGCACCAGAGTGCTTATAACTCAACTTTTTTTTTCCATTTTTAATAAAACACCAAAAAAATACCACAACCCACCAAAAATAGATGCCTCCCCCCACCCCCATAATCAAGCTGGTGCACACGCTGCTCCCCAGCATTACCCCCCCCCCCGCCCACCGCTAGTACCCGCTGCAGTCTCACCTCAGCGCGCTGCTCCCTGCCTGCCTCTCCAGGTTCTGCCCGACACACCCTTGGGTGGCCCCCACCCCAGAGGTGGCAGTGTGGGGCCCAGGATTGGAGAGCAGAGGGGGAAGGTGGGGGGCACAGCTGCAGAACCAAGGCAGATACTTCAGCTGGGCTAGACCCCTCTCCCCATCCCTGATCTAGACGCTTAGAGAGCCAGCCAGCAATGGGACCTTCGGTTCCTGCGCCAATTGCCACCAATATCAATTGTGTGAGCTTGTGTATGAGTGCACGTGTGTGTGAGTACATAGGGTATAGATCTCTTCTCTCTTAGCAATGGTGAATACCAGGTGTAAGTTGTGCCTGTGGGCAAATGAGGCTTGTATTTTGCACATTTTATAAAAACTTGAGAGATTTCTGCTTGTATATTTCTAAGAGAAACACCCCAATGTCCCTCTCCTTGCCATGCCCTGTCCCTTTCAGCCCCTCTTATACCTGTGCCCCCCAGCCAAGGAGTGTGAATTTCTAGATCTAATTTTCATAGGCAAAACAGAAGCTTCAAGCTATCAAGTGTGCAAGTCCATCGTGTGGGTATGCATGTGCAGTCCCCAGCCCCAGACCAGTGGAAAAGAGCAAGGTGGTGGGGGGAGACTCACTGGGTGTCCCCACAAGTCAAGGGTGTTGGCCGGTGCATTACCATGGGGGCCCGGGGCTTCCCACCTGGCCTGCTTAGGCTGGCCCCCACCCTGCCCTCTGGGATGGGCACCACCACTGCAGGGACCCAAGGTGGGCACCAGCCTAGGTATGGCTCCCACCTGAGAGCTTCAGGCTGATACCCTGTCCATGTCTCAAATCCTCCATGTGGCAGGTTCACTGAACCATGTGTGTCGTGTCTAGTCCTGAAGGGGCCCTTGAGGGGCTTCCCTCACACCCTGACATGGGCTGGATGGGTGGGGCTGGGGGAGGGCCAGGGTCCAGTGGGGACGCCCTTACTGTGCTAAAAGCCACTGCAAACAGCAATAAAGACATCATTTTCCAAAGATGGCTTCTGCTTGTCAGCTGTTGGGGGGCAGTCAGGGGATGAAGGGGTATGAGCCCTCCCCACCTTGAGTGGCTTCCCTGGGCAAGTGTTGGTTCTAAGGTCTGTACACCTGGCATAGTTCCAGGAACAGTGTAGGGAGCTGACATACATGGGGCCCAAGGGCAACTAAAAAGGAACACACCAAGCAGGGTAGGTGGGTGTTAAGTCTGGGCTCTAGCTTCTCAAGGGTGCTCCTCTGAGAGCAGGTAGGGCCCTGGGGAAGGTTGGTCACTGGGCAGGACCAGGGCACTAGCAGGTGCAGTCACCAGGTAAGTGACCTACCTACACCTGATGCTGGGAAAGATGGAGGGCAGGAGAAGGGGGTGGTGGAGGATGAGATGGTTGGATGACATCACTGACCCCATGGACATGCTGCAGTCCATAGGGTTGCAAAGAGTTGCGCACAACTTGGCAACTGAACAACAGGTTTGTGGATGGCTGGGACCCCCAAGAAGAGTGGTGTTGCCAGGCCCTGCACTAGGAAGACAAGGAGGTTCAGAGGGGACAGTGTTATCTACCAAGTAGAAATGTCTAGACAAGGAGTTTGAAGTTCTAGAAAGTCTGCACTGTAGACAGAACTTTGGAAGTTCTCATTACATAAAGACGGCCCTGAGCCTGGATGAGTCCCTGGGCAGCTAGAGAGGGAGCCTTGGCCCAGGCACCGAGCCCTGGGGCCCTGGGACACTCTGGACACAGAGTGGGGGCTGGCTGCAGAGTCAGGAAAGTTGGGAGGGACACCCCTCCACCACCCAGAACACACATGTGAGGGCCCACCATCCTCTCCAGGTGTCAGGGAGGAGGGGATGATGGGCTCTGTCGGAGCTTTGGTGATCAGATCACACAGGACAAGAGAAATCTGGGGCAAGGGGAAATGCAAAAACCTGATCGGGATGGCATTAAGGGGTGGAAACAACCCAAGTCTCTGCAGAGAGGAACAAGGAGGAGCTCCATCCTGAAAACTGAGGGAAATTCTGACAAGATGGATGAACCTCTGAGACATGACACGTGGAAAGCAGCTGGAAGACACATCCTGTGTGACTTGACCTCTCTGAGGAGTGCAATTCCAAGAGAAAGTGGGGGGAGGGGTAAATTAGTGTTCAATGGGGACAGTGTCCGTTTGGAGAGAGGGAACAGTTCAGGAGATGCACAATGGGGATGGCTGCACACGACGGAAATGCACTTACTGCCATTCAACTGCCATCCTGAAAATGATTCTGGGGGAGGTTTGAGACTACACACGCTTTGGCACGAGGTTTCAGAGGGGCTGGGAAGAAGTGGACCAAGGAAATCCATTCAGGATCCATCCAGAGTAACAGGAGGGAGGGTGGGGTGAGACACAGACATGGGTGGCCAGGGCCAGTCTGCTTATCAGCTGAGGCGGGCCTTCCCGGGGTGGGCATCAAGGTAGGGTACCGGCTGCCTGCTCTGAATGCCAGCCTGGGCAGAAGGGATGGGGTGACCCTTCAGAGAAAACAGAGAACTGGCTCCTCTTCAGTCCCTCACAGGCCATTCCCCCTGTTTAGCCAGGCAGCGACCCCTTAGTGAGGGGAGGGCCTGAGCTCTCAACTGGACAGCCAGGGGTGGGCTCTGACTTGTGCCAGTCATAAGCAAACGCTCTGGTGGTCACCAAGGAGAACCTGGACAGGGTGTAGGTCACTGGAGCCTGGGGAAGAATATCAGCTGAGTAGGCCCCACCCCAAGTCAAGCTGGGCCTCTGGAACCTCGGCTGGCGGAGGCACCTCCCTGGCGAGATGGTGGCCCAGCCCCTGCAGTGCCAACGCCTGGCCTGCCAACCCAACCCTTGTCCCACCCTTCTCTGAAAGGCTCCTCATCCTACAAGCTTCTGCTCTCACCACACCCACAACCCCAAGAAGCCCGTGCGCTGGTGGGTCAGCGCCACCAGTGTGGCTTTCCCAAAAAGGCCCTCACACCCTCCAACTCAACAGTCCCTGCTGCCCCAGGCCCTCGCCACTCCACACCCTGCATGTGCTGTCGTGTCTGCCTCTTCGCGAACCAATGGACTGTAGCCCACCAGGCTCCTCTGTCTGGGGAAGTTTCCAGGCCAGAATACTGGAGTGGGTTGCCATTTCCTCCTCCAGGGGATCTTCTGACCCTGAGTCACACCAGCTCCTTCACATCTCCATTCTTCTAGCCATGGCCGTGCCTTGGCTCACATCCTTGTCACCTCTTGCCAAATGGCCTCCAGGCCACCTGCCACCAGGCAAGACTCAGAAAACATCAACAGCGCAGTAAGGGGCACTTGACAGAGGTCATGCTGCTTGGCTGGGTCCTGTTAACTAGGGAACCCGTCCCTGCAGTAGACAGAGGACATGCAGACCAGCAGTGAGAGAGACAGGCCAGAAGATGGATCAGCCCAGCCCCGTGGTGACCACGAGGTTACCAGAGGTGCAAGCAAGGCAGAGACTATTGGGTACAGTGGCTTACAGCCCCACTCTAAGCAGAGGCTGCCGGCTGACAGCAGCCTTCAGAATGGGCCAGAGCGGGGAGTGCCCACAGCTGGCCCTCCAGTCTTAAACAAGGTGGACACCATGCTTTCCACTTTTAAGAGTTGGCCATCCCCGTCACTCTTTTCTCGTCCCCAGCTAGCTGCTTCCCTTCCGCCCAGCCCAGGGAACCTAAGGGCCCACAGTGTGGACTTTGGCCTGCAGGAGTTCAGAGCAACGCGAGCTCAGCGAGGCCAAGGTAGTCAGGGAACACTTCCTGGAAAAGTGGGACGAGCTCTCAGCCTTGGCATAGCAACCAGAGGGTGTCATCTGCAGCCTCCCTCCACGGCAGACACCACCTAGAAGGCTGCCCGGAAAGGGGGGTGGCACTCTCCATGAGAACGTGGGCAAAGAACACTGCTGAAGGGAGCCACCAGCCTGAGCCTGGTGGGAGAAGCTGGTGCTCAATGCTGGCTGTCTGCACTCCCGTTTCCAGGCACCCCTGAATACCGACAAAAAACACCTCCGACCTGCCCCCAACCCCTCTCACCCAGTCCTCAGAAGCAGAAAAACACTAGAACCTCGTTGATGGCAGCCACCTGCCAAGGCAGCCCAGGGGGTGTCCAGGCCAGAGCAGGCCCATGGGGTGGCGGAGGGGACCGCAAGAGACACCTGGAGGCTCTGCCCACTGCCTCTGTTTGCCCTTGGCCAGGCATAGGTCACCACCAAGGGCACGTCTTCACTCTCTCTGGCATTAGTCAGAGGTCATTCTGGAAACCTTCAGGAGGAGGCGGGGCAGGGAGGGACTAGTGGCACTCTGCCATGCTCTATCTGGCCTCAATGTGATGAACAGGACCCAGAGGAGGCGGGCGAGGCTGCCACCCGGAAGCCCAGTGGGTTCCCTGTGTCTCCCGAGCTCCCCTGGGCCCAGGAAGATGACGGGGCCAACATGCCCCACGTGGCCGTCAAGCCAGGCCTGGCCTGGGGTGCCCGAGGCAGGGCATAGATGGGGCAAGTGCAAGCCTGCACCTGGCCTGGGAGGAGGGAGCCTTTGGGAATTAGAACAAAGGCAGGGAAAAGCGTCCTGCAGGCCTCTGGGGCCAAGCCTGGGGCCAGGGTCTCTGCCCGAGCTGCCTGCCATCAGTGTCTCAGCTGGTCCAGGCGGGGGGATCACAAGGCGGCCTCCCCGCGGCCTCAGTCACACGCACGCAGCACAAACATGACACAACAGACTTTATTGCCCCCCACAAAGCTATTCTTCCTGCTCTGCCTGCCTTGCGGCAGGACCGGAGGAGAGGGGCCTTAGGAGCCCAGAATATCAGCATGCGACATCGAGGGGCTTAGCCCAGTGGGAAGCAAGCCCCGCCGCAGCCTGGCTCATTCTGGTGGGGGAGGGGGACCCGGATCCCCTAAGGAATGCAGGCAGTGCATGGAACAGCAAGCGGCATGAGGGAACAGAAGCGCAAAGGAGAGAATGGCGGTACCGAGCGAGGCCAGGCCCTCCAGCGGTAGCCGGCTGTGGGCGGCCGGGGAGCATCACTCCTCCTTCTTGTCCGAGGGGCCATCTACTGCCGCCTGCAGAGGAGACAGAAGATTGCACAGCGGTGGAGGGGGGCAGGGTGCACTCCTCCCCTTTGCCTTCCAGTCCCCTCAGCCCCAAAGACCCAGCCGGGCGCCCCTTTCACCACATGCCAGGCAGCCGATGAGCCTGGGAAGCCCCTCCTGAGCAGCCCCTCACTGAAGCTGCTGCTCTTTCCCATCTCCTGGGCCTCACCTGCCCTCCCTCTCATCCTCACAGTGGCCTCCACATTTCCAAGTCCCTCCCACATCCTGCCTGCCGAGCCTGCTCTCAACTCCAGCTCTTGGTCCTCCTTTGGGGGCTGGGGACAGTCTCTCCACCCTCTGTGGCACCCCAACTTGGGCCCCCAAGCACTCAGTCAAGCTGTCAGAGCTCAGGGATATTTCCGTAGCCCTCACGCCCAGTTTCCGGTCTCCCGGAGCATCTGGAAATGGGGCAAGTGACTAGGACCTGTGATGCTCCCTGCTCTCTGCCCCAGCGCAGGGAAGGCGTGGGGCAGGGAGGGGAGTTTCCCATGAATCTCTCTGGTACTTGCTGGGGCCCTTCAGTAAACCTGAACAGGAGTCAGGGGGGCTCCAAACTGTGCACCAGGGGTACATGGCAGGAAAGGACCTCTTCTCAAGGGCACTGATGCTGGGCACGAGGCTGGGAAGGCCCACAGCACAAAGGGCTGGCCTGGAGACCAAGGCCACCTTGCTAAGTGACTGCCATCTACCAGGTCACAGCCCTCCTACCCAAGGAAGGGTTCTGGCTATTGGGGCCCAGACTGGCACTGTCTGGAGCAGCACTAAAGGAAATCAGGGGAACTGGGAGAGACTGCAGCCAGCTTGCTGCCAAGGCCTTGCCAAGCAGACAGGTCGGCCCAGAGGCTGAGGGGCTGACCTGCAGCTTCGTGTGCTCCTCCAACAGGCGGTCATACTCCTTGGTGAGGCCCTTAGACTGCTTCCGCATGGCCAGAGCTTCATTTTCCGCCTTCTCCAGTTCTGGGGGGAGCACAAATGGTGAAGAAAGGAAAATGAAAAGATGAGGTTGAGGGAGAAAAGCCCTGTTAACTGGAGACAGCAGATGCGGCTGCCCCAGGTCCGCCCCCAGTGAGTGTGTCTGGGAGACCCCTCCTCTCTCAAGAAGACTCCTCCACCAGCTGCTGTGGAAGCATCCAGAAGGGGAGTCTCCAGAAGTGGGAGAGGCCTGGCCAACAAACCCAGAGCAACAGGAAGACATCGGGGCTCCCTCCCCCCAAACCCTGTCATGGAGAGACCCTGTGTGGCTCTCAGCAGGAGTGACTTCAGGGGGGTTGGAGGCCTGGGAGAAACATTCTGAAAAGGTTTGGGGTGAGAGCAGCAGCGGGACCCCAGCCTTGAAGCTGGGAACAAGAGACGTGTCAAGAGAGGGCTTTAGGAAGGAAGCAGATGGGAGCATCACTAGCAGCTCTGGTTTAGCCTGCCTTCCCCACCCACCAGGCCCCTGCTGACAAGACAGAGTGCCATTCCCCATGCCTGGCACTGGCTGAGATGCTCTGGAGGTAGCCCCTGCGTCTCTGGGGTGCCTGGGCCCTCCTTGGTGGGACCCTGCACAGACTGCTAAACCACGAAGCCCCGCTGGCTGAGGCCAACCCCAGCTGGGCTTCGGCTGGGCGAGCTGGGAGCCACTGTTTACTTTCGCCCAGCTCTTCAGCCTGCGTGCGAGCCTGGTATGAATCCTTTGGCACAGAAGGTGCGGCAGCCACCCACGGAGGCTCCAGAGTTCTGGGGGCCACGGGCGACCTGAGGGTAGCGCTCACTTTGCTTGTTGACAGCCAGCTCGTCCTTCAGCCTCTTGAGATCAGCCTTCAGGCTCCTGTTCTCTTCCTGCACCTTCTCTTCGCTGTCCCTGCCACCCAACTTGGTGACACCGCCAGCTTCCTAGGAAGAGCGCCAAGGATCCAGGTCACTCAGGTGGAGGAGGGGAGGGGGGAGGGAGGGAGAGAAGGCCTGGTCTGTCCTCCCCACTGAGCTGGGATTCTTCAAGCTGCCCTGGGCACTGGCCCCTTCGGAAATGTCAGCACAGAATCGGGCCACTGTGTGTTCCCAGCCACCTGCTACAGCTCACAGGCCACATGCCCTGCCTGCCCTGGCTCCATTCTCAGCAGCTCCTCCGAGTTTACCCCCAAGCTAGCCAACAACTCAACTTGCTGTCATTTGGGGACTGCGGCCAGTCAACCCCAACTGATCCAGACCCTCCCGTCTCCCTCTCCCCAAGCGCCACCCTTCACTCTAGCCAAGACGACTCCACACAGCACTGCCAGGCCAACTGTCTTTTGCCTCTGAATCCAGCTCCGTCCATCTCCTCCTCCCCAGCTTGGCTCACACCTCACCTCCTCAGACAAGCCTTTGAGGATTGCCCCACCTCATCCCCAGCTGATAGCCATCCTCAGGAAAACCAGTGGGGTCTTATCTTGGGTGTTTCTGTGCTAACTTGCCCCATGCTCACAGCCCAGGGCTCAGCTCCTTAGGGAGTCGGTTTTATCAGGGAAGAGTCTGACCTGGCTACAGCAGAGGGAGGCAACAGAGCAGCCAGGGCACCCCCTTGCCCACCATGACCCCCAGACCCCTCCCAGACACCTGCCCTTCACAGCAAAAATGTCCATTCATCCATCTGCCTGACTGCTTCACTTTTCGGACAACAGCAACGTCACACATTTCCGAGGCCCACGAAGAATGTCACATGGCAGGGGGGAAGGAAGGGGGTCAGGTGGACCCAACTCACCTTCTTGAGCAGGTCGTTCTCCTCCATGTACTTCTTGGCCGCATCACTGGCACTCTCTGCCTGCTTTTTAAAGGCTTCGTTGGAGGCCAACAGCGTGGCCTGCTGGGAGATGAGAGTCACCAGGCGTCTAAGCAGGCTATAATTGTTGATAAAATGAAGGGAGAGGAAAAAATGGCTCGCGTGAACTTCTCTGGGTTGCGCCCACCCTCTACCTGCCTCCAACCGAGACCTGTCCTTCTGGATCGCCAGCCTGGAGAAGAGCAACGTACTGCCAATACGAGGGCAAAGATGGAGATGGACCTGGGAGTTGTCCTCTGCCACCATGATTGCTAATGCCCCCCCAAAGGCTGCTTGCAGCCCTGGGGCTCTCTTCCAGCCTCGAAGGCACAGGCAGCAGGGGCCTGACAGGACAATGGGGACTGGGTTTACGTCCAGCCTGGAGGCCCAGAACTTGGCACTTTGCAGGGTGGGGCCTGGACATGCCAAAGCAGCCCCGCTGCCCCTTTCCTTGCTGCAAGGCTGCGCTCACCCTGATCACCCGGAGCAGCCCGTGCTAGGGGCACTTTGAACAGGCCAGCTGAATCGTCCAGCCCACCTGGGGAGGCAGACACTACCGCTGCCCCCATTTTACAGAGGGAAACAGAGACTCAGGCGGCTGAAGCCATTGCTTACGAGCCAGAAACCAATGTGGCTAGAATGTGCACTCCTGCCCGTTCTGACCCCAAGGCCCGAGCTGGCAACCACGCCATGTTCTCAGTTTCCAGGGAACCACGCCCCAGGGCAACCACGAGATGGAGACACCTCTTCTTTCCTCAGCCCCTTCCCGTGGGCAGTCCACAGGCGGCTGCCAGAGCACATGTGTCAGACAGGATCACCACCCTGAGGTTTCCCAGGGCGAGGGGGACAGAGGATAAGGGATCAGGGCCCAGGCACATATCTCAGGTCCAGACCAGCCACGCCGCTGCCAGCCAGAAGGATCTCTGTTCGTCTCCAAGGCCAACTGTTCAATATCACGGTAATCCAAGTCAATGCCCCGACCCGTAATGCTGAAGAAGCTGAAGTTGAATGGTTCTATGAAGACTTTTTAGAACTAACACCCAAAAAAGATATACTCTTCATTATAGGGGACTGGAATGCCAAAGTAGGAAGTCAAGAAACACAGGCACGTTTGGCCTTGGAGTACAGAATGTAGCAGGGCAAAGGCTAGGATGGACCTACCCAGTCACTGCCCCGAGGAGGGTGGGGGACAGCCAGGGCCCCAGGGGCAAAGGGAGGACTCAGCGAGGGTATTTCCCCAACGAAGTGCTCACTCTTAGGAGACAAAGCAACTGAGGCCGCCTGCTGAGGCATCATCTCTGGCCTCTACAGGGCTCTTGTGGACACCTGCTACTCACACCGGCCGAGAGGAGCAGGGAGAGACGGGAGGGCCCCTGCCAGGGATGAGCCTGAGGTGAAGCGGTTCATGGGGGCTATGAGGGACCCATCACGCTTCCTGGTCCAGAGAGCGGCTTCAGGGGCCCCTGTCAGGATGGGGAGAGCCAGGCGACTGATTCCTGGCAGGAAGGGAGAGTTTCCAGTGACATGTGCTCTCTAAAATTAGCGAGCGGGACCTCGTGGCTTGGGGCTCAGGTTTCCCTGTCTCAGCCATGACTGCCCACCAGCCTGCCCCCCACCGGGCTGCAGCCCTCGAAATGCAGGGACTTCTCGAGTGCCCCCAGGAGCCAGAGAGAGAGGAGCAACGTGCCTGAGGCACACAGGCAGAGTGGCGGTCCCCGGAGAAGCCCTTCAGGAAAGGCAAGTCTCACTCAACCCTGAGCCCACAGGCAGCCCCGAGACGATCCTGGTGGGGTGGAGCCAGCTGCTCCTCCCAGCTGGAGACTGGGTTGGGGGGGAGGGCACGTGTGCCACCTGGCAGACCCAGCCAGCAATGATGGGGCGGGCCAACTCGAAGTGACGCTCCCTGTTTGCCAGCCCCCACAGGCCGACTGCGGCAGGGCTGTGAGTGAGCAAAGCGGCTGAGCCAGGGAGGCCAGGCCCAGCTCTGCTCGGGGCCCTCCCGGCCCAGCCCCGCTGACGGAGAACCAGGGTGAGCAGCAAGAGTGAACACGTGGTACTGAGCCCCAGAATTGCCCACTGTGAGGGGCTCCCTGATTCAGGTCAGGAACCTCCAGGATCAGGGCCCTGCCCCTGCCACGTGTCTTTCACGCCAACCGTCTTCATCCTTGTCCTCTCCTTTCTTGTTAGACCTGTTCCTCCAACCCAGCCCCTGGCGATTCCGGGTAATTCCCTCTGCCAGGAGCCTCATCCCTCCAGGCGCTCCTGCCCAGCAGCCCAAGCCCCTCATGGCTCCCTTGGCCCCTCCACGCCCCAACCTACACTGACCTGAGCCTTGCCCTGACCACGCCACCAGCAATAACCACCGCATCCCAGGAGCAGCCTGTCTGTAGCATTTGGGGCGGCTGACAGGTCACCCCCTTGCAATTCTCCCCTGCCCTTCCCTCCAACACTCCCGAATGCCTGCCTTCAGGATCTTGGCCAGATCTCCACATCCAGTGGCCTACCCTCTGGTAGCTCCTGTGTGTCCCCAAGGCATGGCCAACTCAGCCCATCCAAGACAAGCCAACCAGCCCTGCGGTAGATGGCATCGCTGATCTACCTGAGCTCTCGGACTTGCATGTCACCCGGGGCCCCAGTCCTCCTGAGGCCTCACTGCTTCTTTCCTAACTGGAGGCTCCTAACTGGCCTCCTCCCTATCCTTGATCATACAGTTTTGCAAACCACAACCCCAAGGAAAGCCAGCGACCCTTCTCCAAGACAGTCTGACCATGTCACCCCTCTGCTGCGATCCCTGATGCCCCCCCTTCTGCCTCTGGCTGGCACACAGCCGTTGGTGAGCTGGCTCTTGTCCCCTCCCCACCTGCTTGGCCCTCTACTCCAGTAACACTGAACCGCTGGCTGTGCGTGAGCACACCAGTTCCCACTTGCCTCATACCACGCCGCTGCATGTCAGCTGGCGCCAGTCCCCCTCCCGGTGGAGCGTGCTCACTGATGACTCAAGAGCCGGCCTGCTCTCCCCTCCAAGCCTCTCCTCAAACGCCCAGGGTCCCCTCTACCCGTTGAACAGTCCCTGCTCTCTCCTGACCATCTCCCCACATCACCATGTCACTTGCTCCTCACTGGCTGCCCAGACACAGATGCCTTTGGGCCCAGGACAGCACCCTCAATCTCCCAACCCTCCTGTCCCAGGTCCACCGGGAAGGGGCCCAGCAGATGACGTCTCTTGCCCCCCGCAGCTGTGAGACCACACCTCTGGCCAGGACAGAACATGGGTCTAGGGCCCTGGCTCTCACTAGACTCAGCCTTCCCTCAGCCCAGCCGCAGCGAGGGGGACACAGGCTGACACGGGCAGGGCTTGCCCATCAGTTGAACCATAGGCTGACAGCAGGTGCCATGTCAGACCCGCGGTGATGAGCCAGCTAGGCTTGTGACTGCCATGGTAGCTAAGAAGGCACTTGGGAAACACTCATCATCAAAGCTGGGGGCAGAGCCCAGTGCCCTGGCCCAAGTTCAAAGGATGCCCCTGCCGGTTACCTGGAAAAACCAAGAGCAGCACTCCCTAGCATGGCCATCCAGGCCTACCCAGGAGTAGGCATTCTAGAACTTCTTACTGCCCCTGACACATTAGGCCCCATGCTCCTGGGCCTGCCCTTCATTCACCCAAGATCCAGCTCCAAAGCTCCTGAAACCCTCCTCTCCCTCTCAGGCACATCAGTGCACCCTTTTTCTATCTGTCTCCTGAATGCTCTGAGTCTACCCTGGGACCCAGACCCAGGACAGAGCAGGGCACACGGTGGGAGGTGCTCCACTTCAGAATCTCCAAGTCTCAACAGCACAGAGATGGCAGTCAGCCCAGAGAGAAGGCTGGCGGCCTGCTCTCCCCAGGCCTGCTGGCCCCACTCCATCACGCTCAGCTCGACCGCCCAAGTCCTGTTCTGCAGGTACCTATTCTTAGCCATTTCTGGACAACAGGTGAGAAATCACCGCCAAAGGGATTTCCCAGAGGCACAGGGCTGGCAGAGGGGCCCAGGGTCTGGGTTATAAATGCATCCAGTGACAGAGGGAGACGTCAGGGCCCAAACCATAAGAGAATTCAAAAGTGGCCTTGGCAGACAAACGTCACCCCCAGAGACCTGGTGAGATGTTTCTGGACACTGAAGAGGGCTTTCCTAAAAAACTGAGTAAACAAGAGTCGGCAGTAGAGAGAGAACCAAGCATATCAAACAGCAGGGACGTGCTTCACAGGTGCTTTCCACCAATCCTGTCTGCCTCCTCTGGGTGAACTGGAGGGGAGGGCTGGCTTCATAGGAAGTAAGAAGAGAGCAAGGAGTGTCCTCGCACATCCCAAATGGAATATTCTAGGCCTGTGCCCACCCCGCTCTACCCTGGCTGTTGCCAATCCTGCCACAAGCATTTACCAAGTCACTCGGCTCTCAGGAAACGACAGGACAAGACAAATGGGCAGGCACCTTCCCTTACCCTGTTGTACCGCGCGAGCAGGAAGCTGGGGTCACAGCGCCACCTGTTGACATTCTAGGCTGACTACAACCCTGTCCCAGGTGGTGCCCTGCACCGCAGGTGGACACCAAGGCAAAACACAGAGGCTGCGGTGCAGACGCGTGGGGAGGTGGCCGCCCTGGCGAGGAGCCAAAAGCCAGGTGCCGCCCCAGCAAAAGCTTGAGGCAAAGGAGACAGGCAAAGTCTAATAGTAGGGCTAAAGTGGCCGCAGGGAACTCTCACCCTAATGAGTCTCGAGTCACAGAAATAAGGAGGCGGCAGAAGGGGAAGAACTGACTCAGAAACTGTCCAGGGAAAAATCTTCTGAGGGCTGCCCCCATCCATCCATCTCAGGAGTACATTTCAGCCCTCAGAGTTCCTCTTCACCCTTGAAGTCAGAAAAAACGGGAGGGGGTTGGGGAAAGGCCAAGACCCTGCAGCAACTCGAGCTTAAGCCCCGATGTCTACTCTGGGGACAGCAAGGCCAGACAGAGTGCAGGGGCGGCAGGCCCTCTGGAGCTGAAGAGAAGCCATAAACAGGAGCAAGCTTGTCACACTGCCTTCTTGAAACCAGGGACAGAGAGCAACCAAGAGGCCACACACCCCAGGCAGATGCTCCAGTGCTGAAATGCACTGGGGGCACTCTGGCTACTTGGACAGAGTGGGAGGTGAGTGGGTAACAGGTAGGGAGGCCAGAGCTCCCCAAGCGGCAGGAGGAAATAAAGTGCAGGGTTTTTTGCCTTCTCTACACAAAACTCAGATGGGTGTATCTCTTCTTTTCTCCTTTGCCTTTCCCTTCTCTTCTTTTCACAGCTATTTATAACGCCTCCTCAGACAGCCATTTTGCCTTTTTGCATTTCTTTTCCTTGGGAATGGTCTTGATCACTGCCTCCTGTACAATGTCACAAACCTCCATCCATAGTTCTTCAGGCATAGTTCTTCTCTATAGACCTAATCCCTTGAATCTATTAGTCACTTCCACTGTATAAACCTAAGAGATTTGACTTAGGTCATACCTGAATGACCTAGTGGCTTTCCCTACTTTCTTCAATTTCAGTCTGAATTTGGCAATAAGGAGTTCATGATCTGAGCCACAGTAAGCTCCCAGTCTTGTTTTTACTGACCGTATAGAGTTTCTCCATCTTCGGCCGCAAAAAATATATCAATCTGATTTCGGTATTGACCACCTGGTGATGTCCCTGTGTAGAGTCTTCTCTTGTGTTGTTGGAAGCGGGTGTTTGCTATGACCAGTGCGTTCTCTTGGCAAAACTCTGTTAGCCTTTGCCCTGCTTCATTCTGTACCCTAAGGCCAAACTTGCCTGTTACTCCAGGTATCTCTTTAATTCCTACTTTTGCATTCCAGTCCCCTACAATGAAAGGACATCTTTTTTTGGTGTTCTTTTTTTTTTTTAACTTTTTATTTATTTATTTTTGGCTGAGCTGGGTCTTCCTTGTGGTGAGTGAGCTTCTCTAGCTGTGGCAAGGGATTAGTTGCCCTGATTCACATGGGATCTTAGTTCCTCGACCAGGAATCGAACCTGTATCCCCTTCATTGGAAGGTGGATTCTTAACCACTGGACCACCAAGGAAGTTCCCCTGGTGTTAGTTCTAAAAGGTCTTGTAACGTCTTCACAGAACCGTTCAACTTCAGCTTCTTCAGCGTTACTGGTCAGGGCATAGACTTGGGATTACCGTGATAGTGAATGGTTTGCCTTGGAAACGAACAGAGTTCATTCTGTCATTTTTGAGATTGCATCCAAGTACTGCATTTTGGACTCTTGTTGACTATGATGGCTACTCCATTTCTTCTAAGGGATTCTTGCCCACATTAACAGATATAATGGTCATCTGAGTTAAATTCACCCATTCCAGTCCACCGATTCCTAAAATGTTGACATTCACTCTTGCCATCTCCTGTTTGACCACTTCCAATTTGCCTTGATTCATGCACCTAACATTCCAGGTTCCTATCCAATATTGCTCTTTACAGCATTGGACTTTACTTCCATCACCAATCACATCCAAAACTTGGTGTTGTTTTTGCTTTGGCTCCACCTCTTCATTCTTTCTGGAGTTATTTCTCCACTGATCTCCAGTAGCATATTGGGCACCTACCGATCTGGGGAGTTCCTCTTTCAGTGTCCATTCTTTTTTCCTTTTCATGCTGTTCATGGGGTTCTCAAGGCAAGAATACTGAAGTGGTTTGCCATTTCCTTCTCCAGTGGACCATGCTTTGTCAGAACTCTCCAGCACAACCTTCCAAATAGCTGAGAAAAGAAGAGAAGCTAAAGGTAAAGGAAAAAAGAAAAGATACCCATCTGAATGCAGGGTTCCAAAGAACAGCAAGGAGAGATAAGAAAGCCTTCGTCAGTGATCAATGCAAAGAAAGACAGGACAACAGTAGAATGGGTAAGACTACCAATCTTTTCAAGAAAATTAGAGATACCAAGTGAACATTTCATGTACAGATGAGCACCATAAAGGACAGAAACTGTGTGGACCTAACAGAAGCAGAAGATGTTAAGAAAAGGTGGCAAGAATACACAGAAGAACTATACAAAAAAGATCTTAATGACCTAGAAAACCATAATGGTGTGATCACTCACCTAAAACCAGACATCTTGGAGTGTGAGGTCAAGTGGGCCTTAGGAAGCATCACTATGAACACAGCTAGTGGAGGTGATAGAATTCCAGCTAAGCTATTTCAAATCCTAAAAGATGACAATGTTAAAGTGCTGTACTCAATATGCCAGCCAATTTGGAAAACTCAGCAATGGCCACAGGACTGGAAAAGGTCAGTTTTCATTCCAATCCCAAGGAAAGGCAATGCCAAAGAATGTTCAAACTACCGCACAATTGCTCATTTTACACATTAGCAAAGTAATGCTCAAAATTCTCCAAGTGAGGCTTCAACAGTACATGAACCAAAAACTTCCAGATGTTCAAGCTAGATTTAGAAAAGGCAGAGGAACCAGAGATCAAATTGCCAACATCTGCTGGATCATCGAAAAAGCAAGAGAGTTCCAGAAAAACATCTACTTCTGCTTTACTGACTAATGCCAAAGCCTTTGACTATGTGGATCACAACAAACTGGACAATTCTTCAATAGATGGGAATTCCAGATCACCTTACCTGCCTCCTGAGAAATCTGTATGCAGGTCAAGAAGCAACAGTTAGAACCCTACGTGGAACTCAGCTATCAGGGAATCCATCTGCCATGCAGAAGACCCCAGTTGCATGTGGATTCTTTACCAATTGAGCTATCAGGAAATCCACCTGCAATGCAGAAGACCCGAGTTTGATTCTGGGGTCGGGAAGATCTGCTGGAGAAGGGATAGGCTACCCACTCCATTATTCTTGGGCTTCCCTTGTGGCTCAGCTGGTAAAGAATCCACCTGCAATGCAGGAGACCTGGGCTGGGAAGATCCCCTGGAGAAGGGAAAGGCTACTCACTCCAGTAAGTACTATGGCCTGGAGAATTCCATGGACTGTATAGTCCATGGGGTCACAAAGAGTCGGACGGGACTGAGTAACTTTCACACACAAAAGTGTTTTTCTTATGGAAATGTTTTTCTTAATGAAACTATGTATTTGCTTTAAAATCTGCCTTTCTTCAAAGTAGTTCAAGATTAACTTTTTTTCTTTTCTCAAACCTTGGGCTGATAATGGTTCAACAAACCAGTATTCATGTCAATTGTTTTATCGCCGGGGGAATGGGACAACTTGTACCATCCTATCTCAAAAATGCATATATATTGTGGGAGAGGGGCCTGGTGAAACTCCCCCAGTCTTGAGGTATCTCTCTTATCTGATTAATAAGCTTACTAACAGACATATTCTGTCCCCTTCTGATGTCTATGCCAGAAGCTTTCCCTATCTGTTATACTTTAATAAAACTTTGCTAAACAAAATGCTCCAAGTGGTCAAGCCTCGTCTCTGACCCTGGCTCAAACTCCTCTCCTCTGGAGGTCATGACTCGGCTTGCAGAAGCAACCTTTCAGAGGGAGGGAGCAGTCACCCCAGATGTGCCCCACATAGCAGGTAAGTGTTAGTCGCTCAGTCATGCCTGACTCTTTGCAACCCCATGGACTGCAGCCCACTAGGTTCCTCTGTCCATGAGACTTACGAGGCAAGGATACTGGAGTGGGTTGCCACTGGTGACTTTCTTCTCCAGAGGATCTTCCCAACCCAGGGATCGAACCCCGGTCTCCTGTACTGCAGGCAAATTCTTTACCAACTGAGCTACAAGGAAAGCCCCACACAGTACTCCAATCCAAAGCTAAGTGTCTCTTGCAAGGCAATGAGCCCAGGAAAGAGGCCTGGCCCAAACAGGGAACAAAGCAAAGGACTAGAGAAGGTATCAGCTACTCAATCCAACACAGAGGCCACTGGTGGCCTTTCCGTTCAAATAAATTAAAATTTTGGTCCTATCACTTCATGGCAAGTAGATGGGGAAACAATGGAAACACTGACAGACTTTATATCCTTGGGCTATAAAATCACTGCAGATGGAGACTTGCAGCCATGAAATTCAAAGACGCTTGCTCCTTGGAAGAAAAGCTATGACCAACCTAGACGGCATATTAAAAAGCATGCCAACAAAGGTCCGTCTAGTCAAAACTACGGTTTTTCCAGTGGTCATGTATGGACGTGAGAGTTGGACTATAAAGAATGCTGAGCCCCGAAAAATTGATGCTTTTGAACTGTGGTGTTGAAGAAGACTCTTAAGAGTCCCGTGGACAGCAAGGAGATCAAACCAGTCAATCCTAAAAGAAATCAGTCCTGAATATTCACTGGAAGGACTGCTGCTAAAGCTCCAATACTTTGGCCACCTGATGCAAAGAACTGAATCACTGGAAAAGACTCTGATGCTGGGAAAGACTGAAGGCAGGAGAAGGGGGACAACAGAGGATGAGATGGCTGGATGGCATCACCAACTCGATGGATGTGAGTTTGAACAAGCTCTGGGAGATGGTGATGGACAGGGAAGCCTGGCGTATTGCAGTCCGTGGGGTCGCGAAGAGTCGGACATGACTGAGCGACTGAACTGAAATGATATTAAATGAAAAATCTAGCTCCTCAGTCACAGCAGCCACACTTGTTCACAGCGAGCATGTTTCCAGCCTGGAGGCAACTGGTCAGATGGCGCTGGGCTGGAGAAGCTCACAGTCCTTCCCATCTACAGACCTGCTCTCCATGCCTCCTGTCCTCTGCCTTCCGAGAAAGGGACCCTGCTGGAACATTAGGCTTCCTTCCCATGACCTTGGAATCAGGAAGACTGAGCCCCTATTGTTTGGCACTGTGCCCCCAAACTGCTCATTTGCCATTTGCCTTTACAGTATGAGGAAGAGAATTCTTTGTCCAAAACCAAGTAGCTGAGCAAATAATCCAATTTTAAAAGAAGCTGATGCTCGTTCTGATGCATGTCAGATGGTCTTCCGTGATCTCTTCACAGGCAACTCCCCTCACTTTACCGCAGTCCCCACTTTATCAGAGCCCCTGCTGGGCCTAGCACCCACAGGACACCAGCACACTAATGCAGCTGGGGGACTTTGGCTGGAGGAGGAGGGGACCAGAAATCAATGGACTTATCAAAAAGTCTGTTACTCAGTGCTTAGCTCTGAAGCACTATTGTATTTAGAGTCTCAGAAAATGATGGCAGCTGATTGACAGATCAAGAGGAAATAAAGGCCAAAAATCCCTCTACCTGGCCTTCTAAGGTCAGCCCTTCAGTTAAATCACTTTATCTCTGGGATGATCTCGAGCATCAGGTTTTAAAAACCCCTCAGTTACCTTATTTAGATGCGGATTAAAGCAAGAGTAAAAAAGTATACTTTTCTAGGTTTCCCTTGTGGCTCAGCTGGTAAAGAATCCACCTGCAATGCAGGAGACCTGGGTTCGATCCCTGGGTTGGGAAGATCCCCTGGAGAAGGCAAAGGCTACCCCCCTCCAGTATTCTGCCCTGGAAAATTCCATGGACTGTATAGTCCGTGAGGCCACAAAGAGTCAGACACGACTGAGCCACTTTCACTTTCCTTTCACTTTCAAAAAAGTATAAGCAAAACCTGCAAAGTAATCTGGGAAATGTGACCAATCACCACTGAGTTGGTTACTATGAAGTTACTCTAAGGTTCTCATACACAAAATGCTAGCATGCTTAAGACTTTTTAACCAAGTTCCTCTCTTTTCAAGGCTAAAAATCCTATTTTTAGCAAAGCAAAAAGTCCTATTTTGCCTGTAAACACGCTATTTGGGATTGGCTTCAAAATACATACTAGAGGATCATGGGGGTGATCAAACTAGACTGGCCAAGGAGACCATGGAGATGATGAAACTGAGTGACACCCTCGAGGGGCTGCTCTTCTCTGCTGCCTCCAGTGCTCGGCCAGGCCTGAGAACCCCCAGCAACATCCAACCAGACGCCAGGGCCCTGAGGCTTCCTCGGTGTGTCCCCCCAAGCCCTTCCTCAGCCGGCCTCTCCTGGCCCTCCACTCGTCCCCCTGCACTCACTCTCCCCACCCTGTGCCCAGCCCGGGAAGACCCTGAGGGCCAGGCCTGGCATTCTCTGTGGCACAGCCCACCACACGAGTGGGGAAAATCCCACAAAACTCTCTCACTACTTGGGGTGATACCAGGAACAATCACTGTTTATGAAACACTCCCCACAGGCCAGGCAGGATGCCAAGAACACAGCCCCGGTCACCTTGATCCTTACACCAAGCCTGTGAAAAGGCATTCTCAGCCATTTAACCGGGAAGGAAAAGGCTCCAGAGACTGAGTGATTTCCTCGAGGTAACATGGCTCAACAGTAACAGACCCAGGGCCCAAACCCAGCTAATTCCAACACCCACTCTCACTACAGCCGCCTGCCTCTCAGGGCCATCTTGGGCTGTTACAGCCCCCTGGGCAAGGGAACTTCGCAACAAAGCCCAGGCCGCCCCATCCGTACTGACTGTGGCGACAGAACCCAGCCCTAAAGAAGTAGACAGAAACCAAGAGGGAACCGCAGACCAAGTTCAGGTCGTTATAGATGGAGCAATTTCACACACAAGGCCCTTCCCAGGTCTGGATGCAACTACTAGTTTGGTCCTGACCATTCACATTTCCTCAAAGGCAAAGAAAACAGAGCTTGAGTCTTAGAACCTGCAAACCTCAGCCCACCAAGAGCTGCTGGGCAGCCACATCCACAACTGCAGAGTGACACCGGCCAGTTGCAGCCCCACTCAGAGCAGGGAAGGAGGCACGAAGGCAACAGATGAGAGACAGCACACACCGCCCGGGTCCGTACTAAATGGTGACCTGCACCGTGCCCTCACAGACCAAAGACCCACAGCACGGTGCCAGAACCAGCAGCATCCGTGTCCTCAATACGTGTGTCTTCACACGCACTCCCGCAGCTGCAGCATTCCTGCTCCCAGCGCTCAGGAGACCTGAAAAGCTGGACGTCCAACCTAGAACAGTCAGCGCAGCAGCTCGAAGAGTTCAACCTAGACACGGGCCTGAAGCCAGCCCTGTCTGCCCAGGACACTCCCTTCAGGCCCGAAGGGGAAGGCAGCCCTGTGTATGTGCCCAGCCCTTGGCATGGAGCCGGCAAAACTAGAGGGGGTGACCCTAGGTCGCCATGTCCCAGGCCACCAGGGCCTTGGAGGTCAGCACAACACGGGCCTTGCACCATAGGATGAGGAAGGCAGGAAGCACAAACAGGGGGTCTGGGCTGGAGTGGCAGGCCAGGGGGTGGGGGTGGGGGTGGTCCAGGCTGAGGCCACGGAAATAGGGAAGGAGCCCCACGTGGCTGGTTCATGACAGAGAGACCAAAGCAAAGACTCAGAGGGCTGCAGGAAGGGGTCACATCCTGAAGGTCTCAGGGTCAGGCCTTGATGTCAAAGGGGTCACATACTGAAGGTCTCAGGGTCAGGCCTTGAAGGCACTGGAAGCAGGGGCAGTGGGGTGGTTTTATACCATCAGAAAGCTTGCTTAGCTGGACCAGGCAGCGCAGACAGGCTATGAGGGCAACTCTGGGACAGGAAGCCTACCTGAGATGATGCAGCACTTTCTGGACACCAAGGAAGAGAAGCTCAGGAGGTAAGCTCCCTGTTTTGTGGAGTGGGGACAGAGTTCCCGTTTGGAAGATGAAGAGTTTGGGAGGGCTGCCTGAACTACACTCCTGAGCTGCACACCTAAAAATGGTTTTGGGTGGAGGGGGTACTTCACTGGTGGTCTGGTGGTTAGGACTCTGTGCCTTTAGTGCCAAGGGCCCGGGTTCAATCCCTGGTAGGGGAACTAGGATCCTACAAGCCATGCAGCCAGGCCAAAACAGCAATCAACGAATACGAGAAAGCCTGTCTGACAATCTCATATACTACAGAAGAATGAAAAAGTGGTTCAGAAAGCCCGCTTGATGCTGTATGTACGTTTGACAAACAAACGAACGAAGAAGATACCACAGGAACTGGGGAAACACCTGTGATGAGAAAAACGGGCAGAACTCCCCGGGGCTTCTGTGTGGAGACAGCTGTTCTCGAACTTCGCAGCCCAGCCCACAGCTGGGCTTTCTCAGCAGGAAGCACTGAGACCTGGGAAGGTAGCAAGCTGCCCCACATTAGAGCAACCATGGAGCAGCAGGGCAGAGCTCTGTGAGGAAGGACACACTTGTTTAAGGATGTGATGCATTCTTTTAAGTCCGCGGCCCCCATTTGCAATTATGAGGGCTGCTCAAGGCTCCCCGCCACCATGTGCTCTTTTCCGGTTGGTGGTGGTCGCCCGCATAACCTGAGCTCCCCGACTAGGGATTGAACCCAAGCCCTTGGCAGTCAAAGCGCGGATTCTTAACCACTGGACCACCACCAGGGAATTCTCCCTGCTGTGTGCTCTTAACTGCAGACCCAGGAGGAGGCAGCGCCACTCCCAGCCTCTTCTCCTAGCCTTGCTCTCTCCCTCTGTGGTCCCCTCACCACTAACCTGCTGTCTCTCTCTCCTAGTCTTGTCTCTCCATTAATCGGCCTTCATTACCCTTAACCTGGCTTCCAGGGAGTGGTCGCCCAGCCCTCTCACCCACCCGCCATCCTTCAACCCCTCCGTGAAGCCACCCACCTCCACCGCCCAGCCCCTGCTTCCTCGGGCCTTCCAGCGGGCCTCTCAAGCTCCCTTCCCCCACATGCATGAGCGCGTGCCACTCTTCCTCTGGGTTTTGCCACTCTGCGGGCACCCACAGCAGAACCACCACCGCCTCTGCCTCCAAGGCTTGGGATCCCCACTAGTTTCCCCCCTTTCTCCCACCAACACCTCAGAAACCTGGTTCAGGGCACCAGCATTTCCCAATTCAGTGATCTCCCCTTTGCGCCCCCTGCTTCTAGGTGCTCTTGCGCTAAAAACTACCCCACCCCAGGTGCTGTTGCCAAGTACAAATGTGCAACTCGGACCACGGCACAGCACCGCTGGAAAAACGCAGCGCTCTATCACACAGAGATTGGGTACGCACTCTGAAACTGGCATTAAAAACCCTCCACCATGTCTCTGTCCACTCCTGTGTCATCCACCCTGTTCCATGTGCTCCTTCTCTAACAGCCCACTGGGGTTCTGGGACTGGGCCAGTACCTGCCAGTGAGACAAGTGCAAATTCGCAGGAGAAAAACAGATAGGAAGACAGACACAAACACTATGACCAGGAGGTCCAGCTGAGAGGCATGCAAAGTGGCAACTAAGAGAGGTTTTCCTGGTTTATGAGAGAAAACTGGGGGACTGAGCCTGATGTTCAGCAGCGGGGAACTGGTAGATTCGTAAGAATACTGGAAACTGATGGGCTGTCATAGAACAATGTTCATGACAGACAGTGGAAGATCCAAGTTCGCCTGTGGTAGTTCCAATGTGAAGACACATGTGGCTGCTGTAGGGAAAGAACCCAGGTGCTGAGGTCCTATCACTTTAAATCGGAATTCTCAGTTCTACTGATGACTAGCTCTGGGAACTTGGGTCTCTGAACCTCAGCTTTGCAGAACTACTGTAAAAATTAATGTGTGCTTGGCACATGGAATCCTTAACATATGGTAGCTGATATCAGTCTAGAAAGATATTCAACAAAGGCATGTGGCAACGTTGGTTGACATTTTAGAGGATGTCTTTTATTTATCTAAAGACTTAACTTCCTCCAAAGGCTATATACTATCAGATGGTTTAATAACCTTCAGATGGGGGCTTCCCTGGTGGTCCAGTGGTTAAGAATCCGCCTTGCAAGGCAGGTGATGATCCTTGGGTGGGGAACTAAGATCCCGCATGCCATGGGGCAACTGAGCCCTCGTGTAACAACTACTGAAGCCCATGCACTCCAGAGACTGTGCCACAATTAGAGAGCCCATAGGCCACAAAGATCCCACATGACACAGCGAAGATCCTGCAGGCTGCAAGTAAGACCAATGCAGCCAAATAAATAATCTTCAGAGTACAAAAGGGACTAAGATTAAAGTCACTGTACTCCTACAACTTAGGCTAAGGCTGATGCACAGATTGTGTGCTTGACCCAGGCACCTTCCTACCAAAATCCAGAGGAACAAACAGCCTACTATCTAGTCTACAGTCAGAGGCAGACTATAAACCAACATCTGTTACTTAGAGCTCACACCAACACAAACAAGCAGGCATCCAAACTGGTATCAGAACTAGACAGAGGCTTGGGCTGGCCATTTAGAACCTGTACAACTCAAACCATCTCTCCAGTGCTCCCTCTCTCCCGGGTTGCCCTTTTCCACTTACAAAGGACCCCTTCTTTATGAAGGTATTACAGAAGTCCTTACTGATTTCAAGCCGAACCAGAACGCAAACAATTCACACACACAACTACACTCCCTCAGTATTCTTGCAGCAGCTCTGTCTCCTGTACAACGATGCCCTGGTTATGGAGCTAAGACCGTGAGTGGGACTCTGCAAAACAATTCTAATACACCTAAACTTGACCCAGCCGTGACAGAGAGACATCTCTCTTGTTCTTTCACACAGACTTGCACATGGCTAACAAGAGTTAGTGGGTCATTTATGCAAAAGAAAAGTGTACAAAAGTTGAGAGGAACACGGAAGCAAAGCCATGTAGGACAATAAAGGAACTAGTCCATGTAGGGCAGACAGAGAAGAGAAGGCAGTCTTCAAAAAGAAAGCGCTTCCAAAACTATAGGACAGAGCATTGTTTCTGGAAATACCAACCAGATACACGAGGAGAGGGAAAGAGTACACCAAGTGTTTTAAATGCGCTTGACCACTGAGTCACTTTGCTGTACACCCAAAATTAACACAACATTGTAAATGAACTATAGCTCGATTTTTTCAATGGTTAACAAACAATAGGATCACTGGGAGCTCAGCGAAATGCAGGTCCTTGTCAGCAGGCCGGGGGCAGGGCAGAGGGTCTCGATTCCCAACAAGCCCCCAGGTCTGGCCAGTGCTGCTGGCCACAGGCCACGTTGAGAGCAGCTAGGTGCCAGGGAACCAGCATCCCACAGATCCCATTTCCAATAATTAAACAGAGAAAAAGGGAAAAAAAAAAAGAAGCATCCTGTGCCAGATTAGAAAGCATCAATGTGAGAAAGTGGTTTTTTAATGGTAAAAATTTCCAACCAGCTCACATATGTGTGACCAGGGAACTGATTTAATACACGATGGTGCCCTTACAGCACGGAACACTGCAGAGCCATGAAGCACAGAAGTCTGTGCAAGTCACTTGGAAAAACCACCAAGATAATTGAGTGAAAAGGGCAAGTCAAAGCAGAGCAAAAGAAAAAAAAAAACCCACAGTGCTCATAAGAAAAAAGTTAACATATATGTAAAAGATTATTTTTAAAAGTTTCAGAAATATCCCACTTATTACCTATAGCTATCCCTGGAGATGAAAACTTGCAGTTTCTCACCACACATTACTATTTGAAGTTTGGGGGGCTTTGTTTATTTTTACAGTGAGTAGGGATAACTTCTGCAATCAGAGTAACAAAGGTGATAGTTGTGTTCTTAAAGCATTTCCTGCAAGCTGCCTGTGAGCTGTGTATTTGGACAAGAACAGTTCTACGGCTAATGTCATGCAGAGAAGTTCCTCAAAGGTCACAGCCATCATACAGGGTCTGACCCCTAGACGAGGGAGGAGTATATCATCTTGGAAAATTCTAGAAACTAAACAGATCATCTGTGGACAACTAGTGAATCCACACCAATCCTTGGGGTCACTTTCCTTTTCTAAAAAGTCACACAAGAACTTTACATCTTTTTTTTTTTTTTTGATCAGCTACTGGACAGGGATCCAGGAGAGTGTGGCAGGTACAGCAAAGCCTCTTTCAGCCAAGATAGACAACGAACAGATGGGGAGCTGCGGGAACAACCAGGCCCAAGAAGCTACTGTCTGACACATTTTAAAGGGAATTTGCTGAAACCTTCCTTACATGCTTGTCAGATGGAGAGGTCACAGCACAGTGGGGGAAGCAGCTGAGAGAACAGAGCGTACTGGACCAGCGGTCCAGATCTCACTCTCCTCTCGTAGACTCCACGACCCCCTTAGGAAAAGGCAGAGATATAAACGACGACTGCTCTTCTTTAAATTCACCTGTCTGGGTTCGAAAGGAGACTGCCAACTGCTCTGCACCCTGACTGTGGTGGTGTTCTCTGCACTGGTCAAGCTAGAACTAGATGCTGACTTGTGCTTTACACCAGTTTTTTGAAGTCAACTGCAGGAATTAAGCTGGAATGCCTAACTTCATGGTGTCGCAGAGGACTGAGCTGACCACACACTCACTCATCTGATATACCTGGCTACCCACTGTTCCCTGGCCCACTCAGATAATACCTGCCCTGGAGGCATTCTTCTGGAAGAGATCACAAAAGCAGAGCAGTCAGGAGAGTCAGACTTCAAAACTACAGTACGTGAGGAACGAACACCATTCCACCCACCAGCACTGTGACTACTTCTAAATTCACCACCTGAGCTTTGCCAGCATCTCTTTAAAGGTGGGACACCAACTGCAACCCTCCAGGCAGCACTGGCTGACACTGAGCCAAGCAAGGCTGGTGCCTCCAGCCCTCACTGGAGAGGACTAACAGCTCATGAGCTTCTGCAGTAGCTCTGCCACGAACTCCTACTAAGCTGCAGTAAGGCACAAGCCCAAGTCTGAGGTCCTCGTCTCCACTGCCCTTTATGAACCTACACACACGTTTGCAAACGTAACCCCGTTAAAAACTCAAGTCTAAGTTGGCCCCATCAGCAAACCTGTCTAGATGGCCATGGGTTCTGAGTAGTAGCTCATATACCTGTTGTTCAACTCCTCCCACTTCCATTTCTCCCTGCACCTGCTCGCCATAACAAATGTCCTCAGCAGAGAAGCACTGAGCAGGCCAGCAACAGAGTGCAAGCTCCTGAGACCCCTATTTGGATGGAGCTGACCCATACAGCAGCCACTCCTGGGACTTAGGACCCCACCCAACTACACTATTATGCCAGCACCCTGCCCACACTTCAGCACCTGGTCCATAAGAATCTTCTTGAATTGGAGACTGGCAAACCTTTTGCAGAAATCCACACACCCCAAATGGGCAAAGGCAGGGATTAAGACTGACAGAACCTATCCCCCAAGCATTCACGATAGTTGCCAATGATTCCTCTCTCTTCAGAGGGATGGTACAGGGAGGGAGGTGGGAGGGGGGTTCAGAATGGGGAACACGTGTATACCCATGGCGGATTCATGTTGATGTATGGCAAAACCAATACAATACTGTAAAGTAATTAGCCTCCAATTAAAATAAATTTTATATTTTAAAAATAAATAAACAAAAGCATATAAGCTGTTCTTTCTGGAACACAGCTTGACATCAAAGTCAGACCAGACCCTCCAGTCTGTTTCCTCACCTACTATCTCCCTCCTTTGGAAACTGGGATGCTTGCCCATCTGCAGTCGTACAGAATCTCTCCTACCCTGCAATTCCTCAAGGACTGGCGATTCCAGCTGCAAATGAACTCCAGAGCCTCTGGACATCATTTCATTAGCGAAAGCGGAAACTAAATCAGAGAAGCTGGGCGCTCCAGTATCGCCTTGCCCATCTGGGATTTCAGTTCTCTCATCCCAGTGCTTCCTTTGCCCTGACCCCCTATCCACCATTTCCTTACTTTACACAGAAACACCGAGGGGACTGTCTTTTTCCCAGGCCTCACAGTGCTCCCAATCCAGTGCTCACCACACTTTTGCCTTCTCAATACTATTCTTTTTTTTTCTCTTACCAGACTGCAGCAGGTTTAATAGCGGCCTCAAAGGTATGCCCAAGTTGTAACCTCCAGAACCTACAAAGAGGACCTCATTTGGAAAAACAATCTTTGTACATGTGATTGTGGATTTTGAGATGAGCTCAATCTGGATTAAGGTGGGCCCTTGTTTGCGCTCAGCTGCTCAGCTGTGTCGACTTTGCAACCCCATGGGCTGCCAGGCTCCTCCGTCCATAGACTTTTCCAGGCAACAATACTGGAGTGGGTTGCCATTTCCTACTCCCATCAATACTATTCTTAAAGCTCCCTATCCTCTTCCAGTCCAAACCTTAGGTTTCTTTCTGTCCTTCCTAACTTCCAGATGAAATCCTCCCCAAAAGCCTCTGTGGTCCTTCAGACACAGCCAGTTCTCTTTTCCTACCCTCTGACTCACTTGCGGTTAGACTCAGTCCCCTGGATCTGCTTCCCTTTCAGTTTCAGTCCACAAGATCATACTTCTTTTTTGGAGCTTCCTGAAACCCTAAAACCCTGGGCTCTGTGTCCAACTCCTCCCAGTACTCTCAGTTCCTGACTCTCGGAAGGTAGAACACGGCAGGCCTGCAGATCACTCCCGGGATTAGATGTATCCCCCTGAAAAGCCCTTGCCAGCTCCACCTCTTGTCACTTTCCAACTCTGACCCAGAGACACCAGGCTCAGCTGAGCAACTGACTTTTTTTGTGTGCAAAAGGGAAACCAAGACAGTCATTCCAATGCCTAGTGAAGAAGGAGGTCCAGGTGATTAGAATTAAGACAGCCCAGCCCAAGAATCCACAAACTCACCTTACTTCTGAGTAACCTCACAGTAAGTTTTTCCCAATACTCCTGGAAGCCCTTGTCCCGAGCACAATGTCTTATTCCCTGCCAGGTAAGCACACTTGAGAATAGCCAGACCCTCATTCCATCAGAACCCCTGTGAACAGGAGGTAGCATGCCAGCCCTCAGGTTCCAATAGGTCTCACGCTCCTGTGATAGGTCTACACCGGGGAAGGCCCTGGGGACACGGTTGGTCTCAGTCCCATTTTGTGCCCTTTCTGCTCAGGACTGGACCCCATACACAAAAAGGCCCTATTCAGTTGTTCCCTTTTAAAGCTGGGCTCCAAAGGGCCTCTCCAGAGGAGGGAAAACACCCGTCACTTACTTCACTCTGTGTACAGAGAGCAAGGTGACAGTAGCACACATGCCGTAAAAGAACATGTGGCAGGCTATGGCAGAGCCACAGCGTGGTCTTCTGACCTTCCTGTCAGCCCTCTCCCATCTTCAATGCTGCCTCTGGAGAAACTGTGTGGTTCCCCGAACATAGAAAGGGCCTCCAATTCAAGGCCACAGACTAGCCCATAGGTCCCTTCACACTCCCTCGCCCCTCCCCACTCACAAGGACAGCAGCAAGGAAAAGCCAGCAATGTAGAGGTTCCTCTGGGCACGGAAAAGCTTCATGTGGAAGTGCTCCACAGCCCCAGGGTTGTTCTGGAGGTTCACTTTCTCTGTCACATCATCATACTTTCGAATCTCACGAACAGCATCTGTGGCAGAGCAGAGATACAGGTGTTCAGCCCCGGATCAGTCCAGCTGAGATGCAAGGCGTGAGTCTGGGCAGCCTCGCTTTCCTCAAAACTATCTCCCCTGCTCTTCCCCTTCTACACACATCTTGATGGATGCCTTATCAGAAGTGCTGCCCTCCGACCTGTTCTCTCCTCCAGCTTTTCTCATGTCACTCTCTGGACCCATTCTACCCAGACCGCAAGCTTGCTCTCCGTGTCAAGAAGCTCACCGAATCTGAGATGTCGCTGGCAACCGGGGCAACTCCCTTTGCCACGGTGCCCCCACTGTTTGGTTCTGTTTATCACAAACGGGGCTGGCCATCAGCCACCCAACTGATAAGCCAGGCGAGTCCTGTTTACGGAAATGCCCACAAGGGAAGCATGAGCTGCCTAGGAGTCAAGACCTGGAGGATGCCTGCTAAAGATTCAAAGGTTTTCATTTCTAAGTGTCTAAGCTTTATAACTGGTTACTTAAACTGGTGTATTCTGCTTACAAAAAAAAAAAAAATTCATGCTCATCAATGTTCAATGTAGGAGAAAGAAGCCCATAACATAATCAATCACCTCCAGTAGAACCTACTTCATGCGGCCAGCTTAAATAAAGCAGTCATTTCCAGTCCCATTAGTCAATGTTATACACACACCTAAAATTAATGTCCATGTCCCCCAAATTAGACTACAGCGCCACAAGAACAGAAACCTTTCCTATTACATCCTTAAGGCCTAACAGAGTTCTAGGCTGTTACAGGGGGAGCGCAAACACCTGAACAGTGAACAACCTCTGCTCTAAAAAACCATTGCTGGCCACTCATATATATATATTCACATCTGTGTGTTTACAGGCTAGAAATGGAACGATCCCATACCTACTACTTTTCTCCCTCAACCCTGCTATCTCTTTTTTCTCAATTGAGGTACACTGATTTGTAACATTATATAAGTTCCATTAGTACTTTTTATTTCTATTTCTGTATCCCCTACAACATGCTTTAAAAAAAATATGGAATGCTTCATGAGTTTGTCTGTCATCCTTATGCAGGGGACATGCTAATCATCTGTCTCATTTCAATTTTAGGATATGTGCTGCTGAAATGAACATCTGAGACATCTTTTTAAATCATTATGTAAAGATCTACCTAAAGAGTGCTCTTAATGGATCCCCATGGGAGAGGGGCAATGTAAGGCTACTATCTGGTTCTTAATTTCTGGTATGAGACTGCTTGTTTCTTAGGCTGATTTTACATCATAAAAACACACCTCCACTCACTGGTATCTTTGTGTTACATCCGTGGGCTTCCCAAGTGGCTCAACAGTAAGGAATCTGCCTGCCAATGCAGGAGACACAGGAAATCTATGTTCGATCCCTGGGTTGCAAAGATCCTCTGGAGGAGGAAATGGCAACCCACTCCAGTATTCTTGCCTGGAAAATCCCATGGACAGAGGAGCCTGGCACACTACAGTCCACAGGGTCGCAAAGAGTCAAACCCAACTGAGTGACTCAGCATGCACACATGTGGGTTCCTGACCCCCAAAATTCCCATTTGGGCACCTTAACTCTCAACCAGATGATACTAGGAAGTAGGGCCTTTGGAAGATGAGCACAAAGCCCTCATGAGTGGGTTTAGTGCCGTTATAAAATAGACTCCAGAGGGCTCCCTTGTCCCTTCCTTCATGTGAGGACACGGCCAACAGACAAAATGACTGTGGAAACATAACACAGACTGTTAAAATAGTTACCTGTGAGACATGGGTTTATGGGAACCTTTAACTTTGTAAGTTAAATTTGCAAATTTCTAAAGATGTGCTATTTTTGTGATTTAAACCAAAAACATGTTTTCCCACACTGTCTTCTGCAGCCAGAGACCCCAGCACCTCAAGGTCCACCTTGACTAATGGCGAAGAGCCAACCAGGGATCGGGGCATTGGGCCAAACTAGCTCAAGTCATACAGCAGAGGGCTACCCTCTCTATCTCAGGCCTCCAGCCCAAGGCAGTTGACCCTGAACTCTCATTAAGCCCACTCCCCCAGTGAGATGTGCCCTAGATCCCTTCCCAGGGATGGCTAGGGGCCAGCCAGGGCTGCGGCTTCTAGCTAGTTATGCTATGTCGCTAGCATTTGCTACTAACTAACAACTTACTCTGACTCATTGGAAAAGACACTGATGCTGGGAGGGACTGGGGGCAGGAGGAGAAGGGGATGACAGAGGATGAGATGGCTGGATGGCATCACCGACTCAATGGACATGAGTTTGAGTAAACTCCGGGAGTTGGTGATGTACAGGGAGGCCTGGTGTGCTGCGATTCATGTCGCAAAGAGTCGGACACGACTGAGTGACTGAACTGAACTGAACAACTTATTTAGGCAGACCTCTACAGATTACATTAGGATATGAAGCAGCCTTTTATCATAGCAGGATGTCACTCTAGAACATCCAGGCAGTTCCCTGACTCCTCAAAAAGAAAAACGGCACTTTTGCCAACTACCACCTTCTGCAAAGGGCCTCTCCCACCCAATCTGCCATACCAGGAGAATTCGTGGAATCTGGTGTGCAGAAGGGCAAAGCTCTAAGTGAACACCCCCCAGCATGGTCCCTCCCCACCCCAACTCTTACCCCCAGCCCACACCTAAAAGCAAAAGCACACACACCCAGTTCATAAACCCTGCAGCCTACTGAGACCAAGGTCAGGACAGGTCCATTAGCCTCTCTTGGTTTCAGCTCTGGAAGGACCCAAGGAGCTGCCTGAGACACAAGATGGTCAGCACCAGGGGCACAAAGGCTGCTGGTCAAAGCAAAGACCCTGCCAGCAGTCAGTAGCAGGGATGCTGACGTCTTTGTGGATGAAGGGAGCTTTTCTTCCCCCAAGAGAAAGACAGGCGCACTAAATGGTCTGTCTCTGAGAAGTCAAAGCTGTACTCTAATCATGGAACATGGCACATGGCACAGGGCTTTGTAGCAGAGGCCATGGCAAAAGGTCTAAGTCAGATAGCTACCATCAGCCACAACTCACTCACCAATGACCAGTAGCACAAGGATGACAATGAGAACCACAAAGAAGGTGTTGCCATATGTCACTACCAACTCCACAAGGCGGGACTTGAAAATCTTCTGCCATCTGTGAAAAAGACAAAAAGGCTAAGGTCAGTAGAGTAAGAACACACAGCTGGGATCCAGGGCCCTGAAAACAGATACAGTTTTGCACTCTTCTTCAAAGGCTGAATATCTCATACAGATTCAGCCTCAGCTGCTTGCAATTTTCCAACTTATGACATCTGTTCAACAGTGTTAAAGAGAAAAAAAAAGACACCTGTCCAAGTATAGAAATCTCTAGAAAAAGTCTTAAACACTGGTAGGCTCTGGGGAGAGAAATGCGAAACTTAGCATCCCCTCTGTAGTATCAAAATGCTTGCCAAATCCACATTATTTCTTTAAACTGTTTTCCCATGTGCCCAATCTTGGCTCATCTAGACTCCCACCACCCCCGATTACCATGAAGCAGACCCCAGACCTCCCTACCTTTCCCTCCATAAATACTTCAGCATACAGCTCCGTCAAAGAAGACCCTTCAGAAATGGCTACCAATCGCAATGTCACCGTCAAGCCTCAAAAATATCAAGAAAAATCTCTCATCATCAGAGCCAGAACTCCAAAGTCCAACTGAGACAATTATTTTTAACAATTGGTCTGTTTGAATCCTGACAAGGTTCTGATTCTGCATTCTGTTAATAAGTACCTTCAGTTCAGTTGCTCAGTCGTGTCCGACTCTTTGCGACCCCATGAATCGCAGCACACCAGGCCTTATTCTATGAACTCCCCCCTCCCTTGCTCTCTGTTTTCTCCCCTAATTCACTGTTGCAGAAACCAGGCTGTTTGTCCTGCAAAGCCTTCCATGTAGCAGCTCCAAGTGGGCCACTGTCTCTGCATTTCCTGTGAACTGTATGAGGTGATTCAGATCTAGCTTTTGTAAAGAACATTCCTTAAGCAGTGCTGTACACTTTCTATCACAACAGCGGCCTGTGATTTTTCATTAAAAAGAAGCTTCTATGAAAACATCTGTGAAGAGTCTAATTTGTAATGTTCTAACTTAAGATCAGATGCGTTCCTACAGTATATGTAATCAAGATGAATTTCAAAATAACTTTTCAGAAGTCCTCTGTTCACTGAAAAGAAACATGGCTTCGGCCTTCCTAGGCTGAGTAATGCTCATGAGGCCACTTCGCAACCCCAGCGAGACTGGTTAGGAGGACAGAAGTCACCAAATCAACGGTAACATGACCCAGAGGCAAGTCTTGCAGATCTCACAATGCCATCCCCTAAACACCCGGAGGGCATCGTTTCCAGAATGGTCACTTGGTCTTGTCCCCTCTGGCACACTCTGAAGACCAGAAGGCAGGATGCAGGGGAAAGGACCTAGTCAAGATGTGACAGAGCACAACTGTGGGCCTAGCAGGCGATAATAAACACAGTCCTTGCCACCCCCATCCCAGACAGGTTCTACCTGTTTCCGGCTGGCTTCAACTCTAAGGCCCCCCAACTCTGCAGGCACAAGCTACCGAGACTCTTCCTGGCTTGCCTGCCCATACCTTTTGGGAGAAATGAAGGGAATGCAGAGCAGCAGCACAGCGAAGACCTCTGCATAGAGGAAGGTGGCGACTGCGGTCCACTGCAGACTCATCGTGTTGCTAGCAGCTTTCCACCGGGATGATGTGAGCCTGTTCCTGATGGAGCACAGAACAAACAGGCGTCGTGACAGCTCGGCAGCCACCAGCCCTAGACCTCAGAGCCTTCCCAGCCCTCGAGCTCCGCAGCCTGGCTGCCAATACCTCCAGAGACACCTTTCCAAACAATTCCTCCCCGTGGAGTCCGGGAGACTCCGCCTGCGGAACCCTGGCAGCAGTGGGTGGGAATCGGCAGTTCGGGGAGCCCGAAGATCGCCCCCCGCCGAGGGGCGCCAGAGGCTACCGCCCACCACACCGCAGCCTCGGTCCTAGTAATGCCTTTGCGCTTCCTCCCAACCTGCGATGCCTCTGGGCCCTTCCACCCGGGCCGACAGAGTAGCGAGCAGCTCCTCCCAGGGCAGGAGCGGAACGCAAAAGCCTCCCAACCACCGCCCCTTCGGCTCAGCTTTCAGTATCTCCGAGAGCCCCCGAGAGCGACTCCTAGAGGACGAGAGTCGGAGCCAAGGGCAAGAGCGGGTCTCAACCCAGCACCTCACGGCCCCGTCCAGAGAAAGTTCTAGAAGACTGTCTCCTCCAAAGCCGGAGAAACCCCTCCCGGCCTCCCAGGTCGGTCGCGGCGCCTACCCGGCTCCAGAAGACCCCTCGACGAGGCCCCGACCCGGCACGCCCTCTCAAGCCCCACCCCGCCGGCTCCTCCGGAGGGACTTCGACGTCGCCCCCTACCCCGGGAGATGGCTCCACCCGCCGCCACCCTGACTTCCCTCCGCCCGGTCCCGCCCCCGCACTCTAGCCTCGGCCCTGGCCCCGCGCACCGGGCCTCCCGCGCCCCCTCGTCGAGGAGCCGGGGGACCTCGGCGGCCCGGGAGCCCAGCGCGGCGCGCGAGTCCGCTCACCGAGTTCTCCAGAGTCACCACGCACGCCCAGTCGTCGCCAAACTCTCCCACCACCAGCCCGGCCCCGCCCCTTCCCCGCGGCCGGAACCGGAAGCGCCCGGCCAGTCCCGGCCCACCCCCAACCGCCACAATGCCCCGGAGGCCCCGCCCCCGAGCCGAGGCTCCCGACGCCTGGGACTGGGGAAGAAGCCGCGCCTCGCGCGCGCGCGCGGAGAGACGGGTCCCCGGCCTTGGCGGGAAGGCGAGGTGCCGCTTCTCTAGCCCGCGCGGTCCTCCGGCGTCTCTGTGGTCCGGGGAGGGGGCGGGGCCCCACCGTGGGGCGAGAACGGGGTGGGGCGGCCCGTGCCTGGGCTCCGCCTCCCGCCCCTCCTCCGCCTCCTCCCCCTCCCCCGACTCGCCCCTGGGGAGGGGTGGGTGGGTAGGTGGGGATTCTGGGCGGGTGGCGGAGTCACAGTCGCTTCAGCCGGGCTGTGGAGCGGACGGACGCGGCCGGTACCCCAGGGAGGGGCGCTACCAGGGGAGGAGGAGTAGGAGGTGGAGAGAAAAAGACGCCCTCGGCCGGAGACCTCTAGAGGCTCTGACCCCAAGGGCCAAGGGACTGACAAGTTCCTCCACTTCGGCCGCCTGAAGAGGCCGTGACCCTGGAGGGCCCTGAGCCCACCCGCGCCAGGGGCCCCAGCGCCACCCGGGTGGCCTAAAGCGACAGTCTCAGGGACCACTGCGAGGTCTCCAGTTGCCTAGACAACGAGCCCGGGGTCAGAGCCACCACCCTTGCAGCCACCTGCCTCCTCTGCCGCCTCAGGCACCCGTCCCGGTCCCGTGAGTCCAGCCCAGGTGACATGACGGTGCTCTCTACCCCCAGAGCCTCGCGGGTGACCACACTGAAGCGTACTGCCGTGGTCCTGGCCCTCATGGCCTATGGAGCCCACAAACTCTACCCTCTGGTGCGCCAGTGCCTGGCTCCGGCCAGGGGCCCTCAAGCGCCGGCGGTGGATGGGGAGCCCGCACCAGAGGTCTCCGGTGCCCCCGTGGCCTCAGCAGCCAAGGCCGGTGTCAACCAGGTGTTCTTGCAGCGGCTCCTATGGCTCCTGCGGCTGCTCTTCCCCAGGATCCTGTGCCGGGAGACGGGGCTGCTGGCGCTGCACTCAGCCGCCCTGGTGAGCCGGACTTTCCTGTCGGTGTACGTGGCCCGCCTGGACGGCCGGCTGGCCCGTTGCATCGTGCGCAAGGACCCTCAGGCCTTCAGCTGGCAGCTTGTGCAGTGGCTGCTCATCGCACTGCCTGCCACCTTCATCAACAGTGCCATCCGCTACCTGGAGGGCCAGTTGGCCCTGGCATTCCGCAGCCGGCTGGTGGCCCATGCCTACAGTCTCTACTTTTCCCAGCAGACCTACTACCGGGTCAGCAACATGGACGGGCGGCTTCGCAACCCAGACCAGTCCCTGACGGAGGACGTGGTGGCCTTCGCTGCCTCCGTGGCCCACCTCTACTCCAACCTGACCAAGCCGCTCCTGGACGTGGCTGTGACCACCTACACCCTGGTTCGAGCAGCCCGCTCCCGCGGGGCTGGCACAGCCTGGCCCTCGGCCATCGCTGGCCTCGTGGTCTTCCTCACGGCCAATGTGCTGCGAGCCTTCTCGCCCAAGTTCGGGGAGCTGGTAGCTGAGGAGGCGCGGCGCAAGGGAGAGCTGCGCTACATGCACTCCCGAGTGGTGGCCAACTCAGAGGAGATTGCCTTCTACGGGGGCCATGAGGTGGGGCTGCTCGTGGGGCCGGAAAGCGCGTGGCTGGGGGAGTCCGGGGCAGGAAGGCCTGGGGCTGCCTGTGGCTGATGGCACAGGTGTGGGCTGGCCATGGGAGAGGGAGGCTGTGGACGACCAGGGCCTTGGGCAGCCCAGATCGGCACAGTAATGGAGAAGCAGGAAGGCTGGGTGGAGACTGTCCTGGGTCACTTCTGCTTCCTCTCCACCTCCCTTGTCCTGGCCTTAGGGCTGTGGACCCTAGTGATGGGAGACCCAAGAGCTCCCAGCCTGCCCCCTGTCTGCAGCCAACAGAGAAGGGGCTCCTGCCATCTGGGGGCAGGGATGACAGGATGCAGCCTGCTGTCTGGCCCCCTCCTATTCCCCCAGGCCCTTTGAAGCCCGGCGTCCGGCCAGGCAAGTGGGCATTATGGGCATGACTCAGCCCAAGCGGAGGTTAACAAGCAGCAGTGCTCGGTGTGTCGATCGGATCTCAGCGCTCCAGATCAAGCTTCTCCCCCCTCCAGAGCCCAAAGGCTGGCCTGGCTGTGGGCTTGGCTGCCTCCCCGAGGCCCCAGCCAGGGGTGCCGGGGCCCAAGCCGCCACTGCAGCAGGACGCACTTCCTGCCCTCCCAGCGGCCACCTTGCCCCCAGTGTGGCCGCCCTTCCGCCCAGGTCCCAGCCGCGCAGCTCCCCAGCAGGCTGGGTCAGCGGCCAGCCGGCTAGGGCCAGGAGCCGGGGCCTGGGAGAGGTTACTCCAGGCCAGTGCTCCGGCCCCTCCCCTCCTCCTGCCTGGGTTGCAGCTGCCTCCGGCTAGGTTCTCTGCGACTCTGGTTTCGGTTCCCCAGTGCTTCTGGGGGAGGGGTACAATGGCATCCAGCTCCTGAAGGCCCATGGATCCTCCCTAGGTCAGATGGCCTTGTGTCCTCGACCTTGTCTCATTGGCAGCCCATCTTATCAGGCAGGGAGGCAGGCTTGTCCCTGATTTTTTTTTTTTTTAAGACTTATCCCTGAGCAGATAGGGGCATTCCCGGCTGGGCTCCAGATAAGGAGAAAAAGGGCCGGATCTGCAGCCGCAACCCCTGTCCTCCTCCCCTGTGCTCCAGGGACGCAGGGTCTTGGCAGGCAGCCGTGGCCCTGGGTGAGGCACTTGGCACATTCCCCGCAGCTACATTGTCAGCCCCAGCTGGCACTCTTGCCAGCTCCCAGCACGAGCCTGGATCGCCAGGGCGCTCAGAGTAGACGTGCTCACTTCAGGAACGGCAAAGCGATGCCCAAGACCTAGCTCGGGACAGGGGAGGTGGGAAGAAGGGAGAATCACTAGCTCTTTGAAGGATTTCCTCTGGGTTAGTTTCAGGAAATAGCATGTTCATGGGGCAGATTCACCGGCTGGGGTGGGAGGGGCCTGATGTGCGTCCCCAACCTGTCTGTCAAGGCCTCGGGCAAAGGGCTGTGTGATGTGATGGGCCTTCATGGGTGGCTTGATTGCCCTCACTGTGCGGGCACGTGGCTCAGCCCAGTCCCATTGGCTGATGTCCCCATGGACACTGGCCCAGGCTCAGATCAGCAGGCTGGGGCAGAGGTAGCTGGCTGACTGGAGGGCAGACTGCTGAGTATTTTGCTATTCCTGGGATGTCAAGGAGAAGGGTTATTGCTGCTGCTGCTGCTGCTGCTGCTAAGTCGCTTCAGTTGTGTTCGGCTCTGTGCGATCCCATAGATGGCAGCCTACCAGGCTCCTCTCCCTGGGATTCTCCAGGCAAGAATACTGGAGTGGGTTGCCATTTCCTTCTCCAGTGCATGAAAGTGAAAAGTGAAATGAAGTTACTCAGTCGTGTCCAACTCTTGGCGACCCCATGGACTGTAGGTAGGCTCCTCAGTCCATGGGATTTTCCAGGCAGGCATACTGGAGTGGGTTGCCATTTCCTTCTCCACAAAAGGGTTATTAGACGGGCTCATACCAACACATCCAACCTCTTATTAGCCTGAGCACGGGTAGACTTTCTTAGTAAGTCAAAGCATCATTCACAAGAATTGGCTTTGTTTAATGGCTCAGCCTACCTGGTCCAAATGCCATGTCTTGCCACCTCCAGGCTGTGTGAACTGGAGCAGGTCACTTTGCCTGTCTGGGCTACCACAGACAGGAGAATACACATACAATGGGACGTGGTGAGAATCAAGTCAAGAGTCAGCTATAACATGGTGAATTGACAAGGAAACTATTTCAGGTTGGGCAGCTCTTGTCGGTTGGGTAGGGAGACAGGATCAGAGCAGGCGCCCCTACCAAGCCATCCAGGACCCAATGGCCACCTTGCTGCGACTGCTTCTTGGCCACTCCAGCCCATCTAACTGCTGCTGTCCCAGAGAGCCTGTTTCTCGCCCACTCTTTCTCCTGAGATGGCAAGTGGTGGCCAGTGCACAAGCAAGCAGGGCAGGTCCCCTCGTGGCCTGGCTGGCGGGCTGGCATCCTCAGCTGGCTTGGGTGTGGGGCTGTCCACTGGGGGTGATGCCTGAACAAGCTTGCTTGGGAGTGTGCCCTGCCGATCACAATGGGAGGACACAGTGCAAGTTTGTCACCCAGAGGAACTGTGGGAAAGGAAAGGGAGGCCAGGGCCTATGGAGGTAGAGGTGAGCGAAGCACGTTCTTCGAAACCAGCTATTGCCTTTGCGTTTCCTACACTCCCTCCGCTTCATTCAGGGTGACCCCTTCGCAGTTGCTCAAAGAAATGGGCAAGGTGGCTGCCCTCAGCCCGTGTTGAAAAACTCTCTGGGGCAGAAAGGGGGCATGGTGAACATCCCAACTGAAGAGACAGTGGAAAAGGGGTGGGAGCCTCAGAAATGAGGGGGTGAGCCCCTTCACTGCCGTTGTACCCCAGCTCTGCATTGTCTATGCCATACCTCTCCTGAGTTTGAGACCTGTCCCCCGTCCATGGTAACCCAGACAGGGAAAGTGACCTGCTCCAGCTCACACAGCCTGGAGGTGGCAAGAGGTATGGCATTTAGACCAGATAGGCTGAGCCATTAAGCAAAGCCAATTCTGGCAAACAATGCTTTGACTCATCAAGCATGGCCCAGTCCTAAGCCCCGGCTCTCAGCCCCGTCATGGCCTTTGAATGCCATGGCCTGTGTAGCCTGGCACTCAGGGATGCTCGCTGTTGCCCCGGGGGACTGACTGCCACACCTCTGGGTCTCCGGCACCCCTTCCCCACAGGTGGAGCTGGCCCTTCTGCAGCACTCCTACCAGGACCTGGCTTCCCAGATCAACCTCATTCTGCTGGAACGCCTGTGGTATGTCATGCTGGAGCAGTTCCTCATGAAGTACGTGTGGAGTGCCTCAGGCTTGCTCATGGTGGCTGTCCCCATCATCACTGCCACTGGCTACTCAGAGTCAGGTGAGAGGGGTCCGGCCTTCTGGACCACTGGGCTAGGCTTGGGAGGGCCCGGTGCCCAGCTGGCCCACCTGCCTCTTCTACTGCTGGGGAACCCAGCTGGCACCCTCAGGAAACGTCCGAGGTCACACCCTCCCAGAGCTCCTCTCTGCCACTCTACATGTGGGTCCCCCTTACAGTATCTCACGCTTCTTGGTCCCACTCAGCCAAGCCCAAGGATGGCAGTTCAGGAACACCCTTCAACAGGCATCTGCACAGTTGCCCATCTGGCCCTGTGTTGACCCATCTTGGCAGTGGGAGGATGGGCAAGTATGTTCAAGGAACCCCTTTCTGGCTCAAACCTGGGCTTTCCCATGCCCGCAATAGCTCTTGCAGGTTGTCAAGGGCAGGACCCTCTTCCCTGAGGCCTAGGGGACTGTGAAGGATTTCCAGTTTGTTCCTCTACCAGTTTTCAAGGAATTCATTCTATTTGCAGTCTTCATGGTTGCCCTTCAAAAGTTAATGTGCATACTTGAGAAAAATCTGGGTTAACCAATAGCTCCTCCTCATCCCAGCCCTTGCTTACCATACTTTGGAGGACCAGCCCACCATCAAGTTGGCCATGGCTTTATCGGGTCACTGCATGTTCAGATTCGCCCGTGAGTTTCTGCTTTTTTTTGGTTCTCTTTCTCTGCAGTTTTTTCTAGGAAAGCCCTTCCCTGCAGGCCGGTAACCCTCCTTCGGACAGACGTCCTTCAGAAGTTCTTACCGTGAGGCTTTTGTCAAGGGAGCTTTGAGAATATTTTGTTGCCTGAAAATGTCTTTATTTTACCCTTCCCCCCAAAACTGAAGTTTAGTTGGATGAGGAAGTTGAGGCGGTCCGTTGGTCTCTCTTTAGCCCGTTAACAACATCCCATTGCCTCTATTGGAAAACCTGCCATCAGCTTAACTGCTCTCAGCTGTGGTCTCCCTGGTTAGACTTTTTCTCTGCAGTTTCTCTGGGAGGTGTTTGCCCGTGCGTTTCCATTTATTCTGCTTGAAACTTCTTGTATGTCCTGTGAATATCCAGACTGTTCCGTCCCTCAGATTGCGTCCATCATGGAAAGTTCTCAGCTGTTCCCTTTTCAAATATTTGAATGAATTGAATGAATTCCTCTCTCGTCCTTCGTGCTCTTTCCTTCTGGCCTCTGTCTGCCCCATTCCCCACCTCGCACTGTCTGTGCTAAATTCTGGGAGGGGTCTTCCAATTTTCCCGCTCACTCGTTGGCTAGTTTTCTCTTTGGCTGCATCTAATTTGAATTATTTTAATTTTCAATTTTGTTTCTGTAAAGTTCTACTTGATTCTCCTTTAAATAGACATTTGAAAATAGAAATTTCAAGCTGTGTTTGTCTGCTTTTCTCATCTCTCTGACTGCCCCTTTTCAGCCAGCTACCATACTAATCATGCTTATTCCAAGGTCTCTATCCAGCCATTTGAGACCTGGGTTCAATCCCTGGGTCAGGAAGATCCCCCTGGAGAAGGAAATGGCAACCCACTCCGGTACTCTTGCCTGGAAAATCCCATGGGACGATGGAGGAGCCTGGTAGGCTACAGTCCATGGGGTCACAAAGAGTCAGACACGACTGAGCCACTTCACTATTTATCCAGCCATTTGGTTGTATGAATTCTTGAGAGTCTAAGCCAATTTCATCTTCCAGGTTCCGGTCTTCTTTGCTCAAGGTCCTTGTGGGCTTAGCAAGCACTGGAGGGTAGGATTCCCCAGAGTACTCATTGACTTTGGTTTTAGCTGAGCTCCCAGGTAATGAACCGTTTGGAGGCCATTTCCTGTTAACTTCTCCACTTGGGGTAGAGGGGTTCCTGAACTTGGAAGTGATATTAATTTGAGCCCTAGACACATAATCACCAGTTTGGAGAGGAGACCTTGCATCTTGAGCCCTGGCTTTGTGACAGCAGCTCCCATCTCTGTCTCCAGGGACATCACAGGAGCACTAGCTGCTAGCTTCTCTTCTCGCTCCTGGGAATTTCACTCGCTTTCCTGCAAGCACAGCTCCTATGGAAAAGGTGTTGTATCTTGTGCAGTTGGCTAGTTAGAGGGTTTCCAGTACTATGTAAAGAGAGTGAGCTTGACGCACACGTTCCAGAACCAGAAGCATCTCTCGCTCTCTCTGTATCGGTGCCTCTCTCTTGGGGCTTCCGTACCCTCAGCTGTCTCTCTCTGCTAAGAGGAAAGATCTAGTTGGAGGCGGTCGTTGTTTCCACCAATGGATCTATTCAAAGGGTGGCCTTGATTTAGGCCAGGAGCATGGGAAGGGACCCAGGAGGAAACCAACCTGCGGTTTCTGGGAGGAAGCGCCTGCGGCCACTTCCCTCCTCTGCAGGCCTAGGACTTTCTGGAGCCTCTGCCATGTTGGGCTTTGTGGGCAGCTCCTATGCCCACCTTAGTGGCCAGACTCAAGGAAGTCAGAGGTGTATCTGTTTTGTCCCTGCTGTGTCTCCAGTAACTGCAAACTGGAGAGCACTGGGAATGAGGTAAGGAGGCAGGCGATCATCAGGGAAAACAGATGTAGCTAACTTTGCCCTTCTGGCCTGCTGGCACCTCCAAGCTAGAAGGCCGGGGAGGGGCCACCTGGCCAGGAATAGCTGTCGAGTGTCTAGCTGCAGGCACTGAGGAAAGCGGCAGAGGGTTATGCTGTCTCCAGGGATGTACCCGCTGTTGCCAGGGTCCCCGCAGACCATTCCCCTTTGTGTGCAGTCCCTTTCAAGCTCTCAGGACATCTGGAGAAGATGGTTTGTGTTCCCCCCTCCCCCGCCCTACCTAGGATCACGGTTGGAAGGAAGGTCTGGGATCTTAGATTCTCAGAATCGCCAGTCCCCTCCCCTGCCCAGTGCCCTGGATTCCTGGTGCTCTGGCCAGTGGTCTAGCATTGTCTACCCCCTATTGTACCTGCCCTAACCTTTCTGCCCCTTCCTACCCCACCCTCACCATCATATCCTTGAGGGCTCCTGGCTCAGAACCGTTTATGCCCATGGATAGAGTTAACCTTCAGAGTCAGCCTGTTTTGCTTCCATCACCATTTAGAGAACATTCCTTGTATAAAAGCCTTGCCCCTCTAGGGGACCCTAGGATCAAGAGAGTCAAAGCCATGGACAAAAGAGGGTTGCACTGGGCAACCATAAGGTCTCAACTGAGACAGAAAAGAAAAAAAGCAAGTCAAGACAGGAGCGGGCTCCTTTAGAGAAATAGTGGCATTGAGGATGGCCAGAGAATACACCATCAAGGGGAGAGATGAGGGTAAAACAGGGTCTATCAACATTTTTTCACATGTTTATATACATCTGTGTATCTTAAGATGGAAACGTTTATTTAGATCCTTTGCCCACTGTTTGATTGGGTGTAGCTCCTTACTATTGAATTGACAAAGTTCTTTATGTATTCTGGGACCTAGGCCCTTATCGGATTCATGATTTGCAGATACTTTCTTCCAGTCCATCATAGGCTGTGTTTTCACTTTGTGGATGATTTACTTTGGTGCCCCCAACTTTTTCTCTTCGGTGAAGCTCCCTTCTCTGTTTTGCTTTTGGTGTCCTATTCAAGGAGCTGTACCTAATGCCGAAGTGCTTTCTTCTAAGAGTTACGTAGTCTCAGCTCTGTGTGCAGGCCAGGGCTCCTCTTTGAGTTTGTTTTTGTGTGTTGTGTGAGGTCGAGGTTCGTCTTTGGCACATGGAGACCCGGTTGTCCAAGCACCGTGTGGTAGAGGGACTTCCTCTCTCCCCTAGTGGGTCAGTTTTGATTTTCCACTGTCCTTGCCCCCTCCCCACCCACCCCACCCACCCCCACCATGCTCTGTAGACTCAGAGACGGTGAAGAAGGCGGCCCGAGCGATGAAGGAGGGGGAACTGGTGAGCGAGCGCACGGAAGCCTTCACCATCGCCCGCAACCTCCTCACCGCTGCCGCAGATGCCATCGAGCGGGTCATGTCATCCTACAAGGAGGTAGCCCCCAGTCCAGCCCATGCCCCAGCCCTCCCCCAACCCCATTTGTGCCTTCTCCCCTCCACCCCTGCTGGCAGAGGCTAAGCCAGGATCACCCTCTCTGCAGGTCACAGAATTGGCTGGCTACACAGCCAGGGTCTACGAGATGTTCCAGGTGTTTGAAGATGTCCAGCAGTGCCGTTTCAAGAGGCCCGGGGAGCTGGAGGATATGCAGGCAGGGTCTGGGGCCGTCATGAGGTCTGGAGTCCGCGTGGAGGGGCCCCTGCAGATCCGAGGTAAGGTCGCCCTCCCCAAAGAGGCCCCACAGGTCCCAGCCCTCCCACCACTGCCTTGTGTGCCCTGGAGGGCTTCCCGGGCAAGCTGTGGTCCCCACTGCCCTCCTTCCCAAAGCAATAGCCCTGGCCAGGATTTCTCTTTGCAAAAAAGGTGGAGGGTGGCCCCTGAGTGGAGTAGGGGCTGGGGGGGCATGCTGTGGAAGAGGCCCCAAGCATTGGAGCTGGTGTTGGGGGGCACTTCAGGGCAGGAGCAGACACTGTCCCTCTCCCCAGCCCCGAGCACAGCAAGGGGCGCATGGTAAAGCCACACACTGGCGGGCTGCCGGGAGGTGGGGACCCATGGAAGCCAGCAGAAGATGGGGGAGCACTCCACCCCCCTCTCTCTGCCTCACGCCCTCTCTCCAGGCCAAGTGGTGGATGTGGAACAGGGCATCGTGTGTGAGAACATCCCCATTATCACACCCACTGGGGAGGTGGTGGTGGCGAGTCTCAACATCAGGGTAAGTAGAAGGCACAGCCAAGCACCAGCCCAGAAGCTCGGGTGGGGCTGAAGCCAACCCTGAGGCCCCGGGCCTGGCCTTCTGCACCCGCAAGCCACCCGCAAGTCTCAGCCCTTAGGACCCAGCCTGGTCATCCTGCCTTGTGTTGTCAGTAGCCATTGACCCCAGGTCTACGTGGCAGGCAGCTGAAGCTGAAGGTGAAAGAGCAATGTGTCTACTTATTAGTTCTGGGGCAATGGAGTCAGAGCTGATAAAAGAGCCTTGTGATTACCAGGATTGGGCAAGAGTCACCCATAGGTTCCTGGCCATATTATTGCCAGCACCCCACACCCCGCCCCATGCCTGAGAAGCCCAGGACTTGGGGACTCTGGTCCAACTCTGTTCCCAGGTTGGTTCTACCAACCTGGGCATGCTGTCCCACCCATCTGCTGCGAGAGGCCCCCAAGGCAGATAGGTGGTGGGCATGGCCTGGCCCCTTGGGAGAGCTCTCATCCACGATGCAGGCTGTCTGTGGACAGGACTCCCTGGGGGCCAAGAGCCACCAGTCACCCGTGTGCCTAGCCAGGGCTTTGGACGGAGTGGTGGACTAAAGGGGCATTCTGGAGATGGGAGTCATTCATTCGTTCACCTAATGTTCCCTGAGCTCCAGGCTGGGCAATGTAAACCAGAGGTAAATCAGGGAAGCCCTTAAGGCTCACAAAGAGCCTGGGTCAGATGGCTCTCCAGTTTCAGCAAGAACCACAGCTCACCAGCTCTGGGGGCAGAGAAGTCACATGAAGCTTCACCCAGGAGCCTCTGGGCAGGTGGGCAGGCTGCCAGCTAGAGGCTGGGCACAGAGCAGTGGTATGATCGCCATTACCCCTGGGAGTAGTCATCTTTGGGAGATTGGGGTGCCACTGATGGCCAGTTTATCCAGGTTGAACGGTTGCCAGGCAGGCCCAGGGGAAGCCCAGGTGGGCAGCTAGTTAGAAGGTGAGGTGAGGCGAGGGAGTGGGGGCCGGGGGCTGAGAAACAGCTCCATCCTGGCAGAGCCACTGGTGGAGTTGGGCTCTGGTTAGGTTAGGGACAGGGAGCCCCCGGCCCTGTTCAGCCAGGTGATGGGGTAAGAAGGGCAATAGCAGAGGTTCAGGGAAGGGGGCGAGGGAGACCGCCTGGGACACATGCTCTGGGATGGTGAGAGGACCGCCCTAGCTGGAAGGCCCGGAGTCTTGCGGTGAAATCACACAAGGTGGTGGGGGAGGGGGATCGGGGAGCTGTGCCTTCAATGCCGTCCCCACCCTGCAGACAGCAGCACCCCCCAGATGTCTCCAGATCAGCAGATGTCAAGCTCTTTGTGGAGCCCGAAGCACTTGCTGCCCACGTGGCCTCCGGGTGTGCTGGGGGGTACCGCTGACTGTTTGCTGGGCCATGGCAGGACAGGCTGTCCTGCTGTCCCCGTGGTCTCTGGCGTGCGTCGGGGACAAGCCAGGGCCCTGCAGCTGAACCCCAGAGCCTGCCCCAGGGGCTCTGCCGTGCCGCAGCCAGAGATGGAGGGTGGGTGTGGGCCAGGTTCAGGGTGTTCTCTGAGGCCGGCAGGTCAGCCGCAGGTGAGGGGAGGGGCCCTGGGCCATGCCCACAGCTGCCTGCCGCCCCCACAGGTGGAAGAAGGCATGCACCTGCTCATCACTGGCCCCAACGGGTGCGGCAAGAGCTCCCTGTTCCGGATCCTGGGTGGGCTGTGGCCCACATATGGTGGCGTGCTCTACAAGCCCCCACCCCAGCGCATGTTCTACATCCCTCAGAGGTGAGTGGCTCCCCCTGCCCACTCTGATCCGAGGGGTCTGAGGGTGACAATAGGCTGCCCCTGGGGTCAGAGGGGCTGCGCACCTCCACCTGCCAGTACCCTACCGCAACCCGCTGGCCCAGAAGCCTCACTGCCATGGGGCACATGTGCACACGTGAGTGTGTCTGAATCTGCCAAGGGGTGGGTGTGCCACCCTCTGATCGGTCCCCCCCACCGAGGTGCCAGCCTTGCCTCCATGGCCACCCGGCTCTCCTGCAGGCCCTACATGTCCGTGGGCTCCTTGCGCGACCAGGTTATCTACCCCGACTCAGTGGAAGACATGCGCCGGAAGGGCTATTCCGAGGAGCATCTGGAAGGCATTCTGGACATCGTGCACTTGAACCACATCCTGCAGCGGGAAGGAGGTAGGGGAAGGGGCATCCCCACCCACCAGTGCCGCCCCTGCCTCCCTCCTAGCCTCCCCCACCCCGGGGTAAAGATGACCCCAAGCAACGTGCAGGAGTCCAAAGTGCAATGGAGTCGGGAGAGCCTCACCCTGGTGGAGGACCCACAGGAAGCACACAACTCCAGACAGCCTGAGCGTGGAAGGGAGCCAACCCTGGCAGGGGCATCCAGAGGGGCACTGTCTCCAGGCGGTGGGCTCAGGGGCAGGCAAGGCCCCCTCGGGCCAGGCAGGGAATGCACAGGTACGTTAGGCATTTCAGTGAGAGGATGGAGCCCAGGTGTGGGCATGGCAGCCTAGCATGTGCATGGCAACAGTGGAGGTGGAGGGGACGCCTGCCCTCCCATGTGTCTGCCTCCAGCCTGGGGCTGTGTCCCCTGGGAAGAGACCACAGGAAGGAGGGACAGGCCAGTACTCGGGGGCCTCTCAGGTTGATCTTTAAATGCCCAGGGTGCCCAGAGGAGGGTAGGGTGGCCCAACTGCCAATTTTGGGATTTCTGTACTGAAAGCTGAATGATAGAAGTCAGAGTCCTGCCTTGGCCACTAAGGGGCAGCTTTGAGCCAAACCTGACTCCTGGACATGCCCTCCACCTGTAGAAGGGGCAGGTGCTAGTCTCAAGCTCAGGGCTGACAGGTGTCATCGCCTGTGCAGAAAGGGGCCGCAGACAGTGGATTCAATGGGCCGGCTCCTCTGGGGCCCCTGGTTGCCATGATCCCTGAAAAGCTTTATCCTCAGCTTCCTCCTGGCAATGCGGAGACCCGGGTTTGATCCCTGGATCGGGAAGATCTCCTGGAGAAGGAAATGGCCACCCACTCCAGTATTCTTGCCTGGAAAATCCCATGGACAGAGGAACCTGGTAGGCTCCAGTCCATGGGGTCACAAAGAGTTGGCCACGACTGAGCGACTTCATTTCACTTCTCTTCCTCCTGGCCTGCTGGGGCCCCTTTTGCTCACCCTGGGAGCGCTCCCCTCCACCTGGGCTCCACATGTGCCCCTGAGTGCCTGGGGTCCCCGAGGCTGGCTGTTACACCCCATTAGCATAGAGTTCAGCTGTGAGTAAGTAACAGAACTACCCACCAACAGTGGCTCAGATCATTTACGAGTTTATCTTACTGGGACATAGAAGTCCTGAGGAAGTGAGGCCACAGTTGGCGGGGATTGCCCCACCCCATAAAGGCCCCTGGGTCACTGCTATATGTGGTCTCCATTCCTGAGGTCACTTCGCAGTCCACAGTGCATGCTATCACATCACATATCCTGGGCCATAGGATAGAGGTGAGGTGGGGGCAATCACTGAGTAAATGCTGTCTTTTAAAGAAAGTTTCAGAAGCTGCCACATGTGTAACACTTAAATGTACACCCCATTGGCCAGGATTCAATTCTGTGGTTAAACCTCCCATCGGGGCAACTTGGGCATTGAAGTGTTTTGTTTTGTTTTGTTTTGTTTTGTTTGGTGGGTGGCCACATGCCCTACCGAAAGTTCTAGTTCTCTGGAAAGAGAGTGGAGGGAGCAAGCCAGGAGGCGTTTCTCATGAATCACCCACTTCCCTCCTCATCCAAGGAACTCTCCTGAGCCTTGCTGACATGCTTCACACTGGGACACATAGGCCTCATCCCAGTGGGTGAGAAGGTTTCCAGAGAGACCCCCAGAGCCATTCTTGGGGCTCTGCCTTAACTGTCTGCTGCCCACTGGCACTTCATTAGCCCCGTTAGGTCCTGTGTGATTTTGCTGGCACCAGAGACTGGGTGGGGCAAACAACAGAAACGTATTGTCTCCCAGTCGTGGAGGCCGGATGTCCATGATCCAGGCGTGGGCAAGGTCGGTTCCTCCTGCTGGCCGTGAGGGAGGGTGTGTTCCAGGCCTCTCTCCTGGGATAGGAGAGGCCGTCTGTGCCCTGTGTCTTCACGTCATCTTTCCTTCGTGTGTGTCTGCATCTCCAAGTGTCCCCTTTTATAAGGACACAGTCCCATTGGATTAGGACCACCCTCGTGACCTCCCTTTAACTCAACCACTCCTAAGAAGACCCAGTGTCCACATGCGGTGGGTGGCATCCTCAGGGCCTGCAGGTGAGGACTGCCCGGTGTCTATTGGAGGAAATGTGTGTAAATCTGGACTGAGTCCTTTTGGACTAATACAGTGTCCGCAGATGTCCCCAGAGGCCGACCTTTCCCTGCCATATTCTGCTCTCACTTGTGTCTGTAGCCCTTTGAGCAATCCCAAGCCTTCCCACCACACCCACCATGCCCGGGTCCTTCTGCAGATGCTGCCCAGCCCTCTTGAACTGAACGTCAACCCTTGTCCTGTGCCAGGTTGGGAGGCCGTGTGCGACTGGAAAGACGTCCTGTCGGGAGGCGAGAAGCAGAGAGTTGGCATGGCCCGCATGTTCTACCACAGGTGAGCTGCCAGCCTCCCAGTCCCGGGTGCTTGGGCTCCCTCGGGCACCAGGAGTTCCCCGAACCTCTTTCCCTGGGACCTCCTAAAGTGGGGAGAGCAGAACTGCTCGGAGGCCTGGCCCCAGCCCTGGGGGCCTGGCAGGACTGGGGGTCAGGCTCCCCGCCTCCACCTGAGGGGCTGGGACCAGCCTGGGGCATTGGCCCCGGAGGCCCACAGCCTCACCCACATGGCCACACCCCCAAGGCCCAAGTACGCTCTCCTGGATGAGTGTACCAGCGCCGTGAGCATCGACGTGGAAGGGAAGATCTTCCAGGCGGCCAAGGACGCAGGCATCGCGCTGCTTTCTATCACCCACCGACCCTCCCTGTGGTAGGTGTGCCCTCCCTTCCCACAGGACTCTGGCCAAGGGTCCTGGCTGCCCGCTGAGTGCCTTCTCCGGGTCTCTCTCCTGACGCAGGAAGTACCACACCCACTTGCTGCAGTTCGACGGGGAAGGTGGCTGGAAGTTCGAGAAACTGGACTCGGCTGCCCGCCTGAGCCTGACTGAGGAGAAGCAGCGGCTCGAGCAGCAGCTGGCGGGCATCCCTAAGATGCAGCGGCGCCTCCAGGAGCTCTGCCAGATCCTGGGCCAGGGCCCCGGGGCCAACCAGGGCGCTGCCACTTGACCGAGGGCCCTGGCTCTCTCTTACTTGGCCCTTGGCCCCCCTCCACCCCCACCCCAACCCTCAGATCATGTGAAGGAGACAGAGCGCCTGCGCAACCCAGCCCCATGCTCCCCCCACCCCCCGCCGCATGCTTCACCATCCTCCCAGGCCTCCCAGGGGACCACCCACAAAACCTGTGCCCCCTTCCTGGGGACCTGAGCGAGGGGAAGGGAGAGCAGCCAGAGGCGCACCCTGCTGCCAGCAGCAGCCTGGGCCTTGGAGCCCTGGGGTTTGCCAGGCAGCACCTCCCAAGGCTGCAGCTCATCACTCTTGGCTTTGCAGTCCCTTGGAGACATCATGGTCCATGCCTCTATTGCCATCATCCCAGGGACCCAGCAAGGCTCCCATCCCCTGGGATGCCCTTTTTGCTGTAAAAACAGCCAAGTGAGACCCTCAGAATGAGACACAGCCCCTCATTCGTGGCCCCCCCTGCCACCCGTCATTCTGTAGAATCCACAAGGAAAAGAATTGCACAGCTTTTCCTACCGAGCCATAATAAGAATGTAGCCCCGTCCCTCCCCGCTTCTCCAAGCTAATTTATTGGATTCCTGTTTGTAGACATCTCCATTGCCAGCGGGAGCACATGGTCAGCCAGCCCCTGGCCCGCCCACCGCCCCACCAGCCTACACTGCCGACCACCAGAGTGTGGGTGGGGGAGGGCTGGCCCCAGGGGCGACGGACCCTGGGGCCACCAGGCATGAGGGCACCATGGTGCCCAGTCTAGTGCCAAAGAGGGGTCAGCAGGGAAGCTGTGTCCACAAAGGCAGCCTCGACCTGAGAGGGAGACCCCCACCGCCGCCATGCCGCCGTGTGCCTTTTGGGCCCTCAGCCCTGGGGTCAGGGAGCCTGCCTGAGTTCCTCAGTAAAGACCTGCCGTGGAAAGTGCACTCTTGCCTCGCAGCCTCTCTGTCCACATGGGGGCTTGGTTGGGGGAGAGGCAGGAGGGGCAGCTGTGGGCCTGAGTGAGGGGCAACCTTGGTGGCCCACCTGCAGCCAAAGATGCTGGCTTGCACGTCCTCTGGACCCAGCTGTGGCAAGGAGGCATCTGTAATATCTCCCGAAAATGATGTTTAAGCCCAAAGAGGACCCTGGACCCTGTGCCAGGGAAGAGGAAGGGGCTGAGGCCTGGTCCATGCATGAGAAGCTTCGAGAGAGATACCAAGCAGCAGACTGGTGGGGGATACAGAGGAACAAGAGTCCTGAGCCAACCAGCCCAAGGGAAGCAGGACATGGCTTCCAGACGTTGTAGGAGTGGGAGACGCTTGTGCCACATGCCAAGCGCAGGGGGAAGGGAGGGGCCAAGGCCTTGCTTAAAGAGCTTGGACTTACTCTGGAAGCAGGATGGAGATAACATGGGAGCTCTGCTTCAAGAGGCCAAGTGGAGGGAGGCAAGACCACCACACCTGGCCCTTATCCCCTGCTGGTGGGGCCGGAAACGGGGCAGCCATGGTGGGCAAGAGGGTGGTGGGTCTGGGAAAGCTGGGCATGGAGTTTCCACGTGACCCAGCACTTCCACTCAGAGGTTTAGACCCAGAGAATGGAAACTAGATGTTCAGTCATAAACCTTTACACATGAATATTCTTCACAGTACTGTTGATGGTAATCCAAAGTGGAAACAACTGGAATGTCTATCAACAGATGAATGCACAAGCAAAATGTGGTCTCTCCATACAATAGAGTATTATTCCACTTACCAAGTAGACCGATGGCTGCCAGGAGCTGGGGAGTGACTGCTGAATGGGCTCAGTTTTCCTTTTGGGGGGTAATAAGAATGTTCTAGATCTGTAGAGGCCATGGTTGTAGATACTGTCCATCTGCTAAATGCCAACAAAGTATGCACTTTAAAAGGCATGCCTTTATGTGAATTGTACCTAGAAAATAGATGATATAGACACTGATCCTAAAGAGGTAGAAGTGATGGATGACCGATAGATAATAGAGATGATAGATTGATGATGATGATGGGTGGATGGATGAATAATAGGTGGAGGGATACAGAGAGACATAGATAAGGAGCACACTGCTTGACAACCCAGGCTGGATGTGCTGAGGCCTGAAACCCCAGATGGATTAGAGAGTAATTAGAAATCAACAGGGGGACTTCCCTGGCAGTCCGGTGGTGAAGGCTCTGCACTTCCACTGCAGAGGGCCCAGGTTCAATCCCTGCTTGGGAGAACTTAAGATCTCACATGTGGATGCCACACAGGGCAGCCAAAAAAATAAACGGATGGGGGTGACACAGCTCAAACTCCGGGGCAGGAAAGGGGTGGGGTGAGACTCAAGGTGATGGTTGGGTGGCCGGGTGGGTGGTGGCACCTGCTGAAAAAAGAACAGGTCAAAGAGAAGGTGCTCTGCCCAATGACTGCTTGCTGGCCCTGGGCCTGCAGCCCCAGCAGAAGGCACGACTGGAGGTGATGAGCAGGCAGTTGGCACTAGGAGGGTGCAGCTGGCTGAGAGCTCCAGGCTGGAGGTCCTCTGAGGGGGCATTGGCCAGCAGAGAAGCAGTGTGGGCAGGAGGTGCCTTGGTCTCTTATCTGGGAAATAGGAGGCAGATTGTGTTTTATCTGAGATTTGAGGTTAGGAGTTGTTCCTGATCCTGGGAGAGCTAACAATTCAGAGGTTTAGGAGTCATTCCCCTGTCTCTTGCAAAGATTATGCAAGTTGTCCCTACTTGACAATAAACCTTTTTTTTTTTTTCAACTTACAAAGCTAGAATGGTTCTGTGGTCTGCCACCAAACCCTAATTGATATCGATGGAAAGAGACATACCCAGTGAATATCACTCAAAAGGAAGTTAATGGAAAGAAGTTAACTTTGGACAAAGTAGACCTCAGGGCACAAATCATTACTAGAAATTCAAGAGGTTGCTGTCCAATGATTAAAGAAGTAATCCATTTAGAAGCACTAACCATTCTGAAGGTGTGTGTGTAGCTGCCTAAAGACAGAGCCTCAAATGTACATCAAACAAAAAAAGTAGCAGGAAAAGGAAAAAATAATAAATCAGTAAATTCACCACAGTAAGTCACACTACCCCTCACTCCAACTGGTAGCTCAAGCAGACAAAAGGGGGAAGAATGTAGCACCAATTGAACAAGCTTGATTAACAGATACACGAAAACTAGGGAGTACACACTTCAAGTTCACTTTGAACACTACTAAAACCCACCATGTTCTCAGCCACAAAACAAATCTCAACAAATACTAGAATGAGCATCACACAGAGCATGTTCTCAAACTGCAATAGAATAAACCCATAAATGGATGATAAAGCTAAAATGAAGTCCTCCCACAATTTGAAATTTTAAATTTACACAGTTAAATTTAAAAATACACTTCCAAATAATTTATTGGTCCAGAAGAATGATAATGAAAATCTAAAAGATGTTAGAACTGAACGACAATGAAGACGTGCAGCATGCAGCTCAAGTAGGACTTATGAGGAAACGTCCAGCTTTAACCTGAGGGAGCTGAGCCCCGACACAGGAAGTCAAAAAAACCGCAGTAGAATAAACTCAAAGAAAGCCGAAGGAAGGAACTCACAAAGACAGTAGAAGTTGATGAAATTGAGAAAAAACAAAGATAAAACTAAAAGTTCTCTGAAATTACTAACATAGATAAGGCTCTATCAAGAAAGACCGGCTTTCCTGGTAGCTCAGCTGGTAAAGAATCCGCCTGCAATGAGGGAGACCTGGGTTCGCTCCCTGGGTTGGGAAGATACCGTGGAGAAGGGAAAGGCTACCCACTCTAGTATTATAGAGAATACTGGAGAATTCCATGAAGTGTATAGTCCGTGGGGCCGCAAAGAGTTGGACACAATTGAGCGAGTTTCACTTTCACTGACAAGAATGAAAGGAGAGGGTATCCAAATAAATGATGTCAGGAGGGAAAAGAGGTACAATCACAGCTGCCACGTCCCTCGCCAACGTAATGAGAGGATCTGGATAATGCATGGAAGCGTGCACACCTGTGTAGCCCCTGAAAGGTACTCCTTTTCTGTGGTACATTTATTCCTTTTTTCACTTGTCATCCCCTTACCATCACTTTTGCAGTATTTTGAGAAAGCAGAACTAATTTCAAAGTACCAGCCTTTGGTTTTGTTGAAAACAGCATTGAGAGGCAGCCGGCAGCAGAGGCTGGTTTCCACAAGAATTGGAAGCACCAGATAACTCAGAAGAAATACTGTGTGTATGTGCATGTATGTGTGTGTGTGCGTGTGTGTGTGTGTCTGCATGTGTGTGTGTGTGTGTGTGTGTGTGTGTGTGCTGGGGTGGAGAACAGGAGGATCCATTGAGAGTCTGTGTAAGAGGCTACTAGATCATATGTATTTCAATTATATACATAAATTATATATATATATATATACACACACATATATGTATATATAAAGCTGCTGGATTCTCACATCTTTGTCCCACCTCATGCAGAAGAGCTGACTTTCTGGTGAGTTAGAAAAGAAGGTCTGTGGAAATGCAAATTAAAGTCACAGTGATATATGGAATTTAGAAAGATGGTAATGATAACCCTGTATGCGAGACAGCAAAAGAGACACAGATGTATAGAACAGTCTTTTGGACTCTGTGGGAGAGAGAGAGGGTGGGATGATTTGGGAGAATGGCATTGAAACATGTATAATATCATATATGAAATGAATCGCCAGTCCGGGTTCGATGCATGGAACAGGATGCTTGGGGCTGGTGCACTGGGATGACCCAGAGGGATGGTACGGGGAGGCAGGTGGGAGGGGGGTTCAGGATGGGGAACACGTGTACATCCGTGGCGGATTCATGTTGATGTATGGCAAAACCAATACAATATTGTAAAGTAATTAACCTCCAATTAAAATAAATAAACATTTTTTTTTTTTAAGTCACAGTGAGGACTTCCTTAGGGGCCCAGTGGTTAAGACTGTGCTTCCAATGCAGGCAATGTGGGTTCAGTCCCTGCTCGGGGAAGTAAGATCCCATATGCCATACAGCACGGTAAAAAAAAAAAAAAAAGCCACAGTGAGATATCGTTTTAGTCCCATGCACTGACTGACAGAAATGAAAAAGGCAGAGGAGAAGGGGGCGACAGAGGATGAGATGGTTGGATAGCATCACTGACTCACTGGACATGAGTTTGAGCACACTCAGGAAGATAGTGAAGGACAGGGAAGCCTGCTGTGCTGCAGTCCATGGGGCCCCAAAGAATCAAGGCTTAGCAACTGAAAAATGACAAAAAGTCAGACAATGCCACGTGTTGGCAGTGATCTGGAGTAGCAAGAACTCATACACTGTGGGGGAGATATAAACTAGTACAATCACTCTGGAAAACAATTTGGCATTATCTAGTAGAATTGCCTGGAAAATCTCATGGACAGAGGAGCCTGGCGGGCTACAGTCCATGGGGTTGCAAGGGTTGGGCACGACTTAGCAACTAAACCCAGTGGAATCGAAGATGTACATATTTACAACCTGACTATGTCACTCCTGTATCCTATAGAAAGTCTTTCACAAATACACCAGATTATGTGTACAGATCATTCACAACTGCCTTATATATAATAGGCAAAAGCCAAGAAAAAAATAAAAGTAGGTGTCCATTAACAGGAGAACAATGTTACAGTCATATGATGGAAAACTATTCAGCAATAAAAATAAATAAACTCTAGCTATATGTTTCAAACTTGGGTTCATGTCACTAATGTAATATGAAACTAAAGCAACAAGTCACAGAAAAATACATCCAGTATGACCCCATTTATATAAATTCCAAAAATATAAAACCAAACTATGTATATTGTTTAAGGATTATCCATATTTGGGCCAAGTACAAAGAAAAGTAAGGATAGTGCTTGCTTCTGTCAAGGGAGGAGGAGGGTATATTGGGGCTTCAGAGTCACTGGTAATGTTACCCTCCAGTTGACACTGGGGACATATGTGTAGTAACAGGATACAATGAACAGAATAAAACGGCCTCCTACAGAATGAGAGAAAATATTTATGTCATATAGCTGATAAAGGATTAATACTTAGAATACACAAAGAACTCTGACAACTCAACAACAACAGATCAAATTACCTGACAAAGGTGATATACAAATGGCCCACAAGCCTATGAAAACATACTCAACATCACTAATCATCAAGAAATGTAAATCAAAACCACGATAAAATACTTCACACCCATTAGAATGGTTACTACTAAAAAAAAACCACAGAAAACATCAAATAGTGGCAAGAATGTAGAAAAATTAGAAGCCTTGCACACTGCTGATGGGATTGTAAAGTGGTGTAAGCTGCCATTAAAAAAAAATGGCCTGGAAGTTCTCCAAAAAAGCAAACAAAACTACCAATAGCATTCCCACTTCTGAGTATATATCCAAAAGAACTGAAAGTAGGCCTATATACATATCCATGTTCTATTCACATGCAGCACTATCCACAATAGCCAAGAGGCAGAAGCAAGCTGAATGTCCACTGACAGATGAATAGACGAACAAAATGTAGTCTATATGCAAAATGGAAGGGAATCCAACCAGGTGCTATAACATGGGTAGCCCTTGATGACATTATGTTATGTGAAATAAGCCAGTCACAAAAGAGAAATACACGATTCCACCTATGTGAGGGCTTCCTCAGTGGTTCATAGGTAAAGAATCTGCCTGCAACGCAGGAGCCGCAGGAGACACAGGTTTGATCCCTGGGTCGGGAAGATCCCCTGATGGCAACCCACTCCAGTATTATTGCCTGGAGAGTCCCATGGACAGAGGAAGCCTGGTGGGATATGGTCCTTGGGGTTGCAAAGAATCGGACATGACTGAAGTAAAACTTAGCACATATGCACCTAGGTGAGGTACCTAGAGTAGTCAGATTCATAGACACAGAAAGTATAATGGTGGGTGCCAGGGGCTGGGGAAAAGGAGATGTGTTTAATGGATATAGTATTTCAGTTTTGCAAGATGAAAAAGTTCTGGAAATCTGTTTCATAACAATGTGAGTATACTTAACACTGCTGCTGCTGCCAAGTCACTTCAGTCGTGTACTGATACATAAACAAAAATGGTTAAGATGGTAAACTTTATACAATGCATTCTTTTACCACAATGCAAAAAATTGACTCAAAAAGAAACAGAAAACCTGAACAGTCCCACAATTATTCAAGACACTGCTAATTTAAAATGTATGGATAGAGGTGCTGGTGGCTGCAAAAACAAGGAAGGCCTAGATCGTTTTATAGATGAATTCTACCAAGCCTTCAAGGAACTGATAACCCTTGTATTAGATAATTTGTTCCAGGGAACAGAAAAAGAGAAAATGCTCCAAAAACAGTAACAAAACCAATCCAGCCAATACACCATGACAAATTTGAGTTTAGTCCGAAAAACACAAGAGTAAGCATTTCTTCGAAAGAAGGGCTTAAAATTACAAAATCAATTAACATAATTTACCACATTAATTGATGAGAGGAGGAAAATTCTATCATTGATCGACTCAGTCCATTCAGGAAAAATATTTGATAACATTCATCATATGGCAAACTAGGACTGGAAGGGAACTTTCTTAATCTCATAAAGGTGTCTATAAACACCCCCTGCAAGCATCACAATTAATTATGAAATCTTAATAATATTCTCTTTGCTTCCATTCAACCTTGTACTGTCTAGGGAAATAAAGTGAGAAAAAGAAATTGTACTTAAAAAGACTGAAAAAAAAAAACCACTCATTCCTTGTGGAAGGTATGATTGTGTAAGTAGAAAACTAAGAAGAGTCCACAAAAAAAGAATCCAGAAAGAATTATTAGACTTCATGCAAGCATTTATGAAATTACTTGATACAAAATCCATATACTGGAAGTAGACAACCACTTCCCTGGTGGTCCAGTGGTTGAGACTCCACTCTTTCAGTGCCGGGTTTGATCCCTGGTCAGGGAACTAAGATCCCACGTGACACATGGTGTGGCCAAAAAACCCACCAAAATCCATGCACTGAAGTCCACTGTGTTTCCTTTGCTGTACACCTGAAACTAACACAATATTGTAAATCAGCTAACTTCAATTTTTTTAAAAACCAGTTGTGCTTCTATGTACCAGCAACACAGTCAGAAAGTGAATTTTTTAAAAAAGATACCATTTCTAATGGCATCAAATAATAAATAAATCTAACATGAGATGTGCAAGTCCTTAGGGGAAAATGTATTCAAATGATGTTAATAAGTAGAGAGAGGCGTCATGGTTAGAGATGGAGAAATGATATTTTAGAGGTGATTAGTCTAGAGAGGGATTCAAAATTCAACAAAATCTCCTTTTACCTGCTCAAAAAAGTACCAACAGTTTTTCCTGGAACTTGACAAGCTGATTTGAAAATTCTAAAACTTTCTATGGGCAGGGGGAAGGACGGTCCTTCCAGTCTTGAAATGCAGAGACATCTGCATTTTTTTTTGTCTCTGCTTCCAGTCTTAGTGTCCAGAGACCCTTGCCCCATCACTCTGCCAGCAGCCTGCCCCGCCCAGAGATTATAGATCCCACCCTTCTAAGCCCTTCCATTCTAGCCCCTTCTTGGGCATTTGGCCTTCCGCCTTGGAGATGAAAGTTGTAGACAGAGACGACTCATTGAGCACCCACGCTCCAAATCTGCTGGACGTTCAGGTTCTGGGTGGCTCACCTCCCTTGACACCCTGGTCTCCCAAGTTCCCTCCTGTGACCCTCACTCACCCCCAGAGCTCATCACCCCAAGCCAAGCTTCTCAGGCTAAGACCTCACCGGCTCCATTGGCCACCTTCTTCTGCCTTGTGGAACCCCAACCCCGTTCTCCCCTCCACTGGCAGTCCTGTTCTCTAGGGATCTCCTGGGTTCTCCTGCCTTCACCACCTCAACCAACTTGATTTCAAGGTTGGAGGAAATGTTCTGTGGGCGTGTCAACTGCAGGCTTGGCCTCCGGCAGATCCCCTCTCCCCTGCTGCCCAATGCCTGCTTCCTACTTCAGGGCCTCATGGCCTGATAGTTAAGGGTAGTGGCCCGTGGTTGACTCTTGGCCTGGCCACTTACAAGCCATGTGATCTGGTGCAAGTTCCTTAACCTCGCTTGCCTCAGTTTCCCCACCTGTGAACCAGGGAAAATAACTGCAACCCCTCCAGGGTCATTGGAAGGAATGAATGAATTCACATACACCAAACACTGAGACCAGCCCTTGTTCACTGGAGGACAACAGTAGGGGTAAGACCATGTGGTTCAAGGTCAGCTGAAACCTCACTTCCTCTGTGAAGCTCTCCATGATGCACTTGTTGCTATTGTTCAGTCGCTCAGTCGTGTCTGACTCTTTGAGACCCCATGGACTGCAGCACGCCAGGCCTCCCTGTCCATCAACAACTCCTGGAGCTGGCTCAAACTCATGTCTATCGAGTCGGTGTTGCCATCCAACCATCTCATCCTCTGTTGTCCCCTTCTCCTCCTGCCTTCAATCTTTCCCAGCAGCAGGGTCTCTTCCAGGGAGTCAGGTCTTTGCATCAAGTGGCCAAAGTATTGGAGCTTCAGCTTCAGCATCAGTCCTTCCAATGAATATTCAGGGTTGATTTCCTTTAGGATTGACTGGTTTGATCTCCTTGCTGTCCAGGGAACTCTCAAGAGTCTTTTCCAGCAACACAGTTTGAAACCACCAATTCTTCGGTGCTCAGCCTTCCAAGGTCCAACTGGCTCAGACGGTAAAGAATCCGCCTGAATGCAGGAGACCTAGGTTCAATCCCTGGTTCAGGAAGATCCCCTGGAGGAAGGTATGGAAACTCACTCCAGTATTCTTGCCTGGAGAATCCCTGTGGACAGAGGAGTCTGGCGGGGTATAGTCCATGGGGTCTCCAAGAGTCGGGCATGACTGAGCAACAAAGCCACAGCCACACTCACATCCGTACATGACTACTGGAAAAGCCATAACTTTGACTATGTGCATGTATGTCAGCGAAGTGATATCTCTGCTTTTTAATATGCTATCTAGGTTTCTCATAGCTTTTCTTCCAAGGAGCAAGCATCTTTTAATTTCATGGCTGCAGTCACCATCTGCAGTGATTTTGGAGCCCCCCAAAATAAATTTTGTCACTGTTTCCATTGTTTCCCCATCTATTTACCATGAAGTTATGGGACCAGATGCCACGATCTTTAGTTTTTTGAATGTAGAGTTTTAGGCCAGCTTTCATTCTCCTCTTTCAGTCTCATCAAGCAGCTCTTTAGTTCCTCTCCACTTTCCGCCATAAGGGTGGTGTCATCTGCATATCTGAGGTTATTGATATTTCTCCCAGCAATCTTGATTCCAGCTTGTGCTTCATCCAGCCCAGCATTCTGCATGATGCTTTCTGCATATACATTAAATAAGCAGGGTGACAATATACAGCCTTGACGTACTCCTTTCCCAATTTGGAACCAGTCCATTGTTCCATGTCTGGTTCTAACTGCTGCTTCTTGACCTGCATACAGATTTCTCAGGAGTCAGGTAAGGTGGTCTGGTATTCCCATCTCTTGAAGAATTTTCCACAGTTTGTTGTGACTCACACAGTCAAAAGCTTTCATGTAGTCAATGCAGCAGAAGTAGATGTTTCTCTGGAATTCCCTTGCTCTCTCCGTGATCCAATGAATGTTGACAATTTGATCTCTGGTTCCTCTGCCTTTTCTAAACCCAGTTTGTACATCTAGAGGATCTGAGCACCCCTAGACTTGAGTCCCCATCCTTAGTGACCCACAGTGCCGTCCATAGATGAGCTGGGGTCTCATCTGCTGGTAGGTAGTTATGCCCCTTAGATCCAGGAATGTCTTGAGACAGATGGCAGTGGGTTTTGTCTCTGAACGGTGCCAGTGCCGGGGTTGCATCTGGCACTCAGTAGGCACTTCATGGCAGGCCAAGGACTGCGTGCCTGCCAGTCCCGCCATGGGAGGGCACCATCTCCTCTGAACAGGTGAGCAGCTGGCCCTCTCACCTCTGCCCACCAAAGCCAGCAGAGGGCAGCAGTGCCCTGCCCTGAGCCGTCGGGCAAAGGGGCGGGTACGGAGGGGCTGGACTGCCCAGGCTGCGCCACCGGGATGAGGCGGGTTGGGTGCGATTGCATTGTGGGGAGGGAGGCCGGGACTCATTCCTGGCACTGCTAGCTGCTCCTCGGCCCCGGCTAGGAGCCCCGCCCAGGTAGGCAGGAGCTGGGGCTGGCCAGGCACAGGGTTCAGGGCCCTCCGGGTCAAGGGTGGGGAAGTAGGGGGCATGGATCTCCCCACCCCAGCCAGAGGGGTGGCCCTAAAGCTGGGTGGTAAGAATCCCACTGTGGCCCCAAATGGGAGAGCTAGCTCCTCTGGCCACGGGGCAGGGCACGGGGGGTAGGGAAGCAGCCCGCCTCGCTGCCCACCCCCACAGCTACCCAACCAGCCCAGCCAAGTTGCTGCCAGCCTTGCTACTGCCACCGGACCCTGGAGCTTGCTGCGGTTGCACACCGTGGGTGAGAGGGGGAACCTGACTGGTTCCTGCCCCACAGCCACGGCCTGAGCACTGTCAGCTCTGTGTGCAGATGGGGCCACGTAAGCCTGGCATAGGAAGCTGGCCACCTGCTGGTAGTCTTGTCCCCACCCAAGGCTGAAGGCTGGGTGCCCATCTGCTCCTGTGCATCCTCTTGGCCACGGCCCCCTCCACTGGCACCAGATTGTACCTGGCACAACTTTGCCAGTCCCTGGGGGTGGGGAGTTGGGGGCATAGGGGGAGGTCTCCCAGCAGGGGGTGCTGCCTTGGCCGGCGTCTCCCCTGCCTCCAGCCGCAACAAAGGCCGGCATTGAGGGCCAAGGCTTGCCTCCAGCCAGGCGCCAAGGCTGCGGAGGGTGAGGCTGCCCATGCAGGCACTGACCCTCGGCGGGTGGGGCACTCGGTGACCTCCTCCAGGCCCTTCACAGGGACCCCTGGGGGCACACGGGGAGGAGCCTGGTGGCTGGCACCGGGTGGGCATGGGAGAACTGGCTGTGTGGGTCTCATTTTTTTCTGGATGAAGGCAACTCTGCCCCCTTTGTCCCCAGATCCCCAGGGGGGTGTCTCCCTGCGGGTGGGAAGTGACAGGGAGCCCCCGGGTCAGGGCAGCTTGGATGTGGGACTAGGAACACCAGAGAGTGGGTCCCTGGCCTGGGCCTCCAGACAGAAGGGACATTGTTGGGGCAGAGACAAAGCTGCCAGCTGTGGGGGAGCCCGCCTGCCAGGCCCCGGCCCCCTCCTTCTGCGGAGTGAATGTGAATGGGGCCAAGCCTCGACTGTCTCCCTCCCACTCAGGACAATGCCCCCTACAGCCGTCCTGTGTCCGTCTCCACTGCCCCGGGGCAGCTGAACCCAGGAGGTATGTGCCACGCCGCCCAGGAGATGCCTCTGCTGCTGCCGTACGCCAGGGTAAGTGCCCGAGTCCCCCGAGCACAGAAGAGCCTGGAGCCCGGGGGTCCCCTGCCCAGCACCTCCAGCTGCAGGCCCTCTAGCCTCGGACCCCCCCCAGACACGGCCGCCGATACTGGGCTCCAGAGGAAATGGCCCAGTCCCCGAGGCAGGCCTGACTTTCCTGTCTGTGCCCCCGAGATAAGGGAGCAGGGGCCTTCCTCGGGGGCTCTCCCAGCAGCTGGCACGCCCATGGGGGCTGGAGCTGCTGGCTATGGAATGCCCGCAGGTGCCCTCCTGGCTGGTGCCTGCCCGCATCCCCAGTGGTGTGGGACCCTCGGTCAACAACTCAGGACCTGCTTTCTGCCCGTCTCTGGGGCTCTGCCCCCGGGCTCAGGAGGAGGGAGGCTCAAGAGGTCATGGGGCCCAGGGGCTCATGACATGTGTCCCTCACCTTGTCACCTGGGCACCATGCAAGGCTGCTAATTGCCCCTGGCCAGGAGGTGAGCTGGAAGGTGCAGCAGGGACCCCACTCAGAGCCTTCTGCTTTGGGCTCAACCTTGGGCCCCGACAGGGCCGGGGCAGGGTGGGGGGGTTGCGGGGTTGTGGGGGGCTCCCTCAGGTCTGGACCCCAGATGGCTGCAGGCCGGGGGAGGGGACGGGGATGCCTGACTCCTGGCTTGAGTTTCCTTTCAAGCACTCCTCTCACTCCCCCGGGCCCACTCTTTCTGCTTGTCTTCTCTCTGCCCTGTCTTTTTTAAGTTTCTATTTAATTATTTGGCTGTACTGGGTCTTAGTTGTGGCATGTGCGATCAAGTTCCCTGACCAGAGCTCAAACCCAGGGCCCCTACATTGGGAGCGTGGAGTCTTAGCCATCGGACCACCAGGAAGTCCCTGCCCTGTCTTTTCTCATACCCCATCCCCATCAACACTCTCCATGCCAGACCCTGGTGGACCCCTGGCTGCTGGAGCCATGGAGCAAAGGACTGGCCTCCCCCGATCCCTGCACCCTGGGTGGTCTCTCGGTCCCTTGCACCTCCCCTGCCTCGGCACTGAGCACCCCCAGCTCAGTCTGGGCCACACCCCCCTCTATCCCCCAAGCCCTCTGTTCTCTGCCTTGGCCCTGGCCACTGGCCCCTGCTGTCTGTAGGGCCTTTCAGGGGTCTCTCCTCTCTCGGTGACTCAGTCCTTCTGTGGGTGTTCTTGTGGCCTTGTAGAATCTGCATATAAAGTGAAAGATGAAGAAAGTTCTTCCCTTGCACACACACGGGCACCCCACCGTCATCCCTGGGGACTCTCCATCCCTTTCTTGGTCCCCCAGTCGCTCGGACTTTCTCTCCTCTCCCTTTGCTTCCGTCTGCCCCAGCTTTCTGCTTCTGTCTCTCCGCCTTTCTCTCCCTCCCTTTCTGTCTGTCTGTCCCTCCTGCTCCCCAGCGCTGTTCCCACAGCCACCCTGACTTGCGCCCTCCTGCACGGCCTCCTCAGGGCCCCGAGATGGCACCCCGGCGTCTGCTCGGTGCCCGCCTGCTGCTCATGCTGCCACTGCTGTGCCCGCCACCCGCCCCAACCAGGGCGCACCGCTTCTCAGCACCCAACACCACCCTCCACCACTTGGCGCTGGCCCCGGGCCAAGGGGCGCTCTACGTGGGTGCAGTGAATCGCCTCTTCCAACTTAGCCCCGAGCTGCAGCTGGAGTCAGTGGCCATCACGGGTCCCGTCCTCGACAGCCCTGACTGCGTGCCCTTCCGGGACCCGGCCGAGTGCCCACAGGCCCGGCTCACAGACAACACCAACCAGCTGCTGCTGGTCAGCGGGCGGGCCCGGGAGCTGGTGGCCTGCGGGCAGGTGAGGCAGGGTGTGTGCGAGAAGCGCCGGCTGGAGGACGTGGCAGAACTCCTCTACCGGGCTGAGGACCCGGGCGACGGGCAGTTCGTGGCCGCCAACACCCTGGGGGTGCCCACGGTGGGCCTGGTGGTGTCTGGACCTGACCAGGACCTCCTGCTGGTGGCCCGGGGCCTGGCGGGCAAGCTGTCAGCAGGGGTGCCACCCCTGACGGTGCGCCAGCTGGCCGGGCCACAGCCCTTCTCCAGCGAGGGCCTGGGTCGCCTGGTGGTGGGTGACCTCTCCGACTACAACAACAGCTATGTGGCGGCCCTAGCCAACGCCCAGTCGGCCTACTTTGTCTTTCGGCGCCGCGGGGACCGGGCGCAGGCCGAGTATCGCTCGTACGTGGCCCGGGTCTGCCTGAGGGATGCCAACCTCTACTCCTACGTGGAAGTGCCCCTCAGCTGTCGGGGCCACGGGCTCGTACAGGCCGCCGCCCTTGCCCCAGGCGCCTTACTGGGGGCCTTTGCCGCCGGCCTGAGGGGGGTGCAGGCGGCCCTGTGTGCCTTTCCCCTGGCCGAGCTGGACGCCAGCATGGAGCGGGCCCGGCGCCTCTGCTACACAGCAGGCGGCCGGGGCCCCAGCGGCACCGAGGAAGCCACTGTGGAATATGGCGTCACATCGCGCTGTGTCACCCTGCCATCCGTGAGTGACTGGGCCCAGGCCTCACCCCTGCCTTGTCCCCTGAGACTCTGCACGCTGGCATCTGGCAACCTTATCTTATCCCAGTGTGCCTCCCTGGCCCTGGCCCTCTGTGGACCTGAATCATCTCCCAGCCCAGAGCCACGGCTGTCACAAGTCGTCCTGGCCAAGGGTAAAGTGAAGTCACTCAGTCGTGTCTGACTCTTTGCGACCCCATGGACTGCAGCCCACCAGGTTCCTCCGTCCATGGGATTTTTCCAGGCAAGAATACTGGAGTGGATTGCCATTTCCTTCTCCAGGGAATCTTCCTGACCCAGGGATCAACCCAGGTCTCCCACACTGTAGGCAGACACTTTCACTGTCTGAGCCACCAGGGACTCTCTGAGCCATCCAGCCACTGTCTGACCAAGGGTGGCTGGATGCTTTCCCCATCACCAATGACCTCTGCTTTAGAGGATGACACAGAGGGCCAGCTTAGGCTAAGTCCCCGGGCTCTTCATCTCTCCCTCTTACTTGCGAGCTTGGGCACGTCCTACCAGCTGCCTTGCCCTCTTCCACGGACCGCAGACCAGGGCCTAGGGAAGACACCTCCAGCCTCCCTCTTCTGGGCACTAATTCTTTCCCTGCTCATCCTCACCTCTGCAGGACTCCCCGGAGTCATACCCGTGTGGCGATGAACACACGCCCAGCCCCATCGCAGGCCACCAGCCCGTGGAGGCAGGGCCTCTGCTACAGCTCAAACACTCCATCAGTGCTGTTGCGGCCCTCCAGGCGGACGGACACACAATCGCCTTCCTGGGGGATGTTCGGGGCCAGCTGCACAAGGTAAGGGCCTGAGGAAGGCCAGGGGGTCCTCAGCCAGACCCCCAGTGCCCAGCCTCTATGCTGCCAGGCCGGGACTGGCCTCAGTAGCCCGACTGGATGCCCTCTTGCCCTGGGACGGCTCACAGAAGGATCTGTCTCCTTCCACCTCTGGATGTGTAGCTTAGGGATGTCCCGCAGGCAGCTGCAGCTGGTAACAGGGGACTTTTGCTTCTTTGTGGTCTGCGTGTCTCCCTTAGCTGGGTAAGGCTCAATCGAGGAGGCTACTTGGGCACGCTGGATGCCCAGGGGCCTGCCTCACCCTCCATAGCCTGGCCCAGCTTCCCTGTCTTGGAGGGGAATGGGAGTCGGCTCTGTGGGCCAGGAGGTTCCCCTAGAACCCCAGCCGTGATAGCACCTGCCCCCAAATGGTCGGCCTGTGGCCATCTTGAGAGTGGGCCTTGTCCCCCACTCCCCCAGGTCTTTCTCAATGGCACCCAAGGCCAGGTGTACCACTCACAGCAAGTGGGGACCCCGGGCTCAGCCATCAGCCCCGACCTGCTTGTGGACAGCAGCGGCAACCACCTCTACGTGCTGACGTCCCAGCAGGTGAGGGCTGTCCAAGGGGCCCAGGCACACGAAGCCCGAGGCCCTGCACCCACCACCTCTGCCCTCTGCCTCCTGTCCAGGTGGCCCGGGTACCCGTGGCAGCCTGCCCACAGCTCCTGGACTGCAGCAGCTGCCTTCAGGCCCAGGACCCTCTGTGTGGTTGGTGTGTCCTGCAGGGCAGGTGAGGCGGGGCACTGCGCCTGCAGTGCTTCTAGGTGGGCCTGGAGGTCAGTCCACCTCCCCCAGCCTGGTTGGTGTCCCTTTGCCAACACTGCCTCAGGCTGGGCAGGGCCTCTGTCGGCCTCTCTCGGGTGCCCCCTGGCCCACTCCAGCTCCCCTCCACAGCCCCAGGAATCAATCCCCGATGGCGCCCCTCACTCAGGTCCGTGTGCTCGTCTCCACTGCAGCAGCAGCCCTCGACTCACAGTCAAGACCAAAGGCTGTGTGTCAGTCCCCAGGCCCTGTGGGGTCAGCCCCTTCCTGTCTGAGCGGAGTCCCTTTCCCTGCCCCCTGCTTGCTGCGCTCTGCCTGGACCGTATCATGCCCCTAACTGCCCATCACCCAGGGAGCCCGAGTCCCACACAAGGCCCCATCGGGCCTCTGCCCCACAGGTGTACCCGCAAGAGCCAATGCAGGCGGGCAACCCAGCCCAACCAGTGGCTGTGGACGTACGAGGACAGCCTCTGTCTGCACATCCAGAACGTGCTACCAGCCCACCACCCCCGCCAGGAGCAGGGCCAGGTGAGCCCCGTTTTCCTTCTCTCCTTCTGCCTCTGCCCACACCCTCCCTGCCTGGACCCCTCTGCCTCAGCCCCGTGGCCCCCTCCAAAGGCCCCCACCTGCTGGGTTTCCTCGCATGTGCCCCAGGTCACCTTGTTGGTACCCCGGCTGCCCACCCTGGCCATGGATGAATACTTCCATTGCGCCTTTGGCAACTATGACAGCTTGGCTCATGTGGAAGGGCCCCAGGTGGCCTGCGTCACCCCTCCCCAGGACCAGCTGCCACTGAACCCTCCAGGCACAGGTGAGGGGCCCCTGGGGTGAGGGGCGAGGGCGGGAACCGGAAGAGGCAGGAGCCACCTGACCTGTCCTGCCACTGCCATCCCCCTCCCAGACCACATCACCTTGCCCCTGGCCCTGATGTTCGAGGACGTGCCTGTGGCTGCCACCAACTTCTCCTTCTATGACTGCAGCGCAGTCACAGCCCTGGAGGCAGCTGCCCCGTGAGCGCCCAGCCTGGCTTTGGGGTAGGGGTGGGGACCCCAGATAGTGCCCCGTCTCAGCAGCCCCCTGCCCTCCCAGGTGCCGTGCTTGTGTGGGCAGCCTCTGGCGCTGCCACTGGTGCCCCCAGAGCAGCCACTGTGTGTATGGAGAACACTGTCCAGAGGGTGAGAGGACCATCTACAGCACCCAAGAGGTGGGTGGATCCCACCCTGCCCCACGCCCCCCTGCCCCCAGGCCCCTTGCCTTCCAAAGTGCTAAGCGGTCTCCTCCGGCCAGGTGGACATCCAGGTACGTGGCCCGGGGGCTTGTCCTCAGGTCGAGGGCCTGGTGGGCCCCCTTCTGGTGCCAGTGGGCTGGGAGAGCCGTTTGGCCCTCCGCGTGCAGAACCTTCAGCATTTCCAGGTGAGCATTCCAGCAGGTGGGGGCCGGGGGTAGCTGATGGCGTTCAGGCTGCTGACAGCATACACCCCCCAGGGCTTGCCTGCCTCCTACCACTGCTGGCTGGAGCTGCCTGGACAACTGCAGAGGCTGCCAGCGTCCCTGGAGGAGGTGGCTGGGGACTCGGGCCTCATTCACTGCCAGGCCCAGCAGGTGGGCAGGTGCCCGAGCCCCCAGTCTCACTTGCCACTGGACACCTCCTGCCGCCTGGGCTTGCGTCAGGCCCTCAGGGACTCACTCACCCCCTTTAACCCACTGTCATTCATGAGGCCTGCTCTGGGCATGCCACGGCTGGGAGATGTGCCCTGCACTGGGTGGGGGTGGGGAGGCATACCGTGGGGAGGAGCTTCCCGGAGGAGGCAGGCAGGGGTCCTGGGAGGTTCTCAGTTGCGTCGGGCCTGACCCTCCCTTCCATCCCCAGTTCCAGCCCTCCATGGTCCAGCAGGAGCTCCCAGTGCCCATCTATGTCACCCGGGGCGAGGGCCAGCGGCTGGACAATGCTCACAGTCTTCATGGTCAGCTTGGGGGCGGTGGGGTGGGCAGGGCAGGGCATGCAGCCAGTGGGGGCGCCTTACCATGCCTCCTAACCCCCCCACCAGTGACCCTGTACGACTGTGCCGTGGGCCACCCTGACTGCAGCCACTGCCAGGCAGCCAATGGGAGTCTGGGCTGCCTGTGGTGCAGCCACGGCCAGCCTGCCTGTCGCTATGGGCCGCTATGCCCACCTGGAGCCGTGGAGCCGCTGTGTCCCACACCCAGGATCGAGACTGTGAGCCCCTGAACCTTCACCCACCGCCGCCTCCCCCATGGCCTAGCAGTCTGCCTCTTCCCCTCAACCCCTAGCCCCCACTTTCTTGGTCCTAGCAGCCCTGCCCATGCCCCCCTCAGAGGGTGTGGGTCGAGGGCATTCCCTCACCATCCTTCTTGGTTACAGGTTGAGCCCCTGACTGGCCCCCCTGAGGGCGGATTGGTTCTTACCATCCAGGGCTCCAACCTGGGCCGGGACTTCGCCGACGTGCAGGACGCCGTGAGTGTGGCTGGCTGGCCCTGCAGGCCTGAGCCGTCTCTCTACCGCATCTCGACCCGGTGAGGCATCCTGGGAGCCAGGGGCAGAGGGATGCCATCCCAGGGAGGCCCACAGAGACTGGCCACCCAGAAAGAAGGGAGGCTTGGAGCCAAGACACGTGGGCCCGGGGTCAGATGCACCAAAGGACGATAAGCCAGAGGGAGGGGGGCTGGGCCTTGGGCAGCGGCTGGCAAATGCCCTGTGGCTCCTGCCAGGCAAGGGCCCCTGAGCAGCCATGGGCTTTCCAACACCAGGATCGTGTGTGTCACATCGCCTGCCCCCAACCGCACCATGGGGCCGATCCAAGTGGCCATCAAGGGGCGGCCCCCAGGCATCTCAACCCAGTACTTCACCTACCAGGTCAGTGCCTGCCCATGGTGTGTGCCCACACAGGGGGATTGTAGCAAGAAGGGGCAGAAGGCTACTGACATCTGGGTGAGCACTTCCAACTTGACCCGAGGGGAGCAGGAAGAGTTGCCTCTTGTCCAGGAAGGAAGCCATGTGATCTGAGGGGTCATTCTGGCCACTGAGTGTGGGGTGGGCTGGGGGCCGAGGTGGGAGGGTTAGGAGGGCACAGGGATGCAGGAGAGCAGAGATGCCTCCAGGTGCCAGCCTGAGCCCTCCTGTCCTCCTGCCCGGGGCCCTTTCCAGGGCCAGGAAGCCCTTGGCACAGACAGCACCCCCGAGGAGGTGATGAAGAGGTCCCCGAGGAGGTGACAGCATCTTAGGGCTTAGAGCTGGGGCTGAGGACAAGGCGACACAGGGAGGGGACCAGAGCACCCCCTGGTGGGGCATGGCAGTGGGGCACAGGGTTTAGGGACTGGAGCCAAGGTGAGGAAATGCCAGGCCAGATGGCTATGCCTGCCCTGGCTTGCCTTGTTTCCCAGGACCCTGTCCTGCTGAGCCTGAGTCCCCAGCGGGGCCCCCAGGCAGGGGGAACCCAGCTCACCATCCACGGACAGCGCCTCCAGACAGGAGGCAACATCAGCGCCTTTGTGGGCAGCCAGCCCTGCCCTATGTAAGTGGCTCCTGCTTCCAGCTGGTCGCTGCCAGCTGGGGTGCTCCCGACGGGCCCGAGTCCCCTGGCATACAGTGGTGGTGGGGGGTCTCTGCCCTTGGTGGGGGAGGCAAAGTGGGTCTCTGGCGGGCTGGCCAGGCCAAGGCTCAAACCCAAGGTGCCAGACCGCTCCCCACCCTGCAGCCAAGAGCCGGTGTGTCCTGAGGCCATTGTGTGCCACACCATGCCCCAGGCTAGCCCAGGAGATGCAGTGGTCCGAGTGGTCTTTGGCCAGGCCCAGCGCTTGCTGCTCGCCAGCCCCTTCCACTACACTGCCAACCCCCAGCTTGTTGCAGCCGAGCCCAGTGTCAGCTTCCGGGGGTGAGGACCTGGTGCACTTGCACCCTGCCAGCAAAGTGGGGTGGCAGGACGGGGCCAGGCTGCCCGGGCCACGCTGAGTCCCGTCCTGGCGCAGGGGCGGGCGGCTGATCCGAGTCAGGGGCACGGGCCTGGACGTGGTACAGCAGCCCCTGCTGTCCGTGTGGCTGGAGATCTCGGAGAGGGCTGCTGTGAAGCTGCAGTCCCAGGACCCGACCCCAAGGAGCAGCTGCGAGGCTCCAGCTGCAGCCCCCCAGGCCTGTACCCAGCTGGAGCGGGGCTGGCTGCAGGTGAGCCTGCAGCGGCAGGCGAGGCTGTGCCCGGCAAGGGATCGGGGCAGGCTGGGAGCCCCCAGCTCACCTCACCTCGGCCTGCCCCCTCACAGTGCTCCAGCGTGTGCTCCATCAACTCATCCACCCTCCTCCTCTGCCGGAGCCCCGCGGTGCCTGACACGGCGAGCCCCCGGCGGGTCTTCTTCAGCCTGGACAACGTGCATGTGGACTTTGCCAGCGCCAGTGGGGGCCAAGACTTCCTGTACCAGCCCAACCCTCGGCTGGCCCCCCTCCATCACGAGGGGGGGTCCACCCGCCCCTACCGCCTCAAGCCAGGCCACATTCTGGATGTGGAGGTCAGGGTTTCAGCCAGCAGTCCTGGGGGACAGGGGGGACCTGCAGACACAGGCTGAGTGACTCCACTCAGGCCCGTGATCGGCCTCCCAGGGCGAGGGCCTCAACCTGGCCATCAGCAAGGAGGAAGTGCGCGTGCACATTGGTGACAGCGAGTGCCTGGTGAAGACGCTGACGCTCACCCACCTGTACTGTGAGCCGCCCCCACAGGTCCCACAGCCCAGCAATGGCACCCTGCTGCAGTTCGTGGTGAGGCTGGGACCCCAGGCACAGGCGTGGGCGGCCAGAGCCATCAGAGCCTGTGCTCAGGAATCCTGTGCCTCCCACCACCCCCAGGTGCAAATGGGCAACGTGCGCCTGGTGCTGGGCCCGGTCCAGTATGAGGCGGAACCCGTGCTGTCTGCCTTCCCCGTGGAGGCCCAGGTGGGCCTAGGCGTGGGTGCAGCCCTGCTGATCACTGCCGTGCTCCTCTTGACCCTCATGTACAGGTGAGGATCACACACACGCCAGTGTCCAGTCCAGTCCCCTCTTCACTTATGGCAAGGGTGCCCCACAGCCGGCCATCTGGGCTTGGGGGTCTCGGCCCAGGCAGGCCAGCTTGTGTGGCTGACACTCGGTCCCCCGGTGGCAGGCACAAGAGCAAGCAAGCCATGCGGGACTACCAGAAGGTTCTGATGCAGCTGGAGAACCTGGAGATTGGCGTGGGTGACCAGTGCCGCAAGGAGTTCACAGGTGGGGCGGGGGTGGGAGGGCAGGCGGGGGGAGCAGGACGCAGGCAGAGCTGCTCCTGAGCTCAGACCCCGGTGGCTCCCGGCCTGCAGACCTGATGACAGAGATGACTGACCTCAGCAGCGACCTGGAGGCCAGTGGGATCCCCTTTGTGGACTACCGCACCTATGTTGAGCGGGTCCTCTTCCCCGGGCGCAACAGTGGCACCCTGCAGCCGGCCGTCGAGGGGCCGGGTGAAGAGGGTCGCCGCGCACCCGTGCACCAGGGCCTCATGCAGCTCTCCAACCTGCTCAACAGCAAGCTCTTCCTCTTGACCGTGAGGGCCACGTGGGCAGGCTGGAGGGGGGCCTGGGGTGAAGAGGGAGGCTGGGTGGTCGGCAGGCATAGGCTGCATGGTGGGAGGCCACGTGGGCTGCCGGGCTCCCCAGAGTGAGTGCTGGTGCCCCCCAACTCCCGCTTAGCTCATCCACACCCTGGAGGGGCAACCCAGCTTCTCGCAGCGGGACCGCTGCCATGTGGCCTCGCTGCTGTCCCTGGCACTGCACAGCAAGCTCGAGTACCTGACCGAGATCATGAGGACGCTGCTCAGTGACCTGGCCTCCCATTACGTGCGCAAGAACCCCAAGCTCATGCTGCGCAGGTTGGCCCTGGACGGCTCTGGGCAGGGTGGCCCCGGGGAGCCCCAGGTGGCCAGCTGGGTCCCAGGCCACTGGTAGGGCAAGTCAGCCCTGCCTGACCTCCACCACTGGTCTTGGGTGGGGGACAAGACGGCCCTGTGCAGCCCCTCTGACCTGGGGCCCGCTCCACGCAGGACAGAGACCATGGCGGAGAAGCTGCTCACCAACTGGGTGTCTATATGCCTGTACGCCTTCCTGAGGGTGAGGGCCCCTCTCCCCTCACCCCGTGCCAGGGCTGCTGCCTCGGGCCTCCCTGACCTGTGGCCCGATCCCTCCCAGGGGACCTCGGGCACAAGGGCAGGGTGTCGGTAAGGGACAGGTGGTGAGCCTTTGCCCTGGCTGCATGCAAAGCTGAGCCCGCTGGCATGGACCACCCTCTGCCCTGGCTCCGCACAGCCAGCTGCCCCTATGAGCTTACACAGCCGGCTGATCCCCAGATTGATGCTTGCAGGAGGTGGCCGGTGAACCAATGTACATGCTCCTCCGGGCCATCCAGTACCAGGTGGACAAGGGCCCCGTGGACGCAGTGACAGGCAAGGCAAAACGGACCCTGAACGACAGCCGCCTGCTGCGGGAGGATGTGGAATTCCGGGCCCTGACGCTGATGGTGCTGGCCAGCCCAGGGCCAGGTGGGCCATCAAGGAGCAACACAGCACTGCACATCCCCACCCGGGTGTTCGACACGGACACGATCACTCAGGTCAAGGAGAAGGTGTTGGATCAGATCTACAAGGGCACCCCGTTCTCCCAGAGGCCCTCGGCACATGCCCTGGATCTCGGTGAGTGCCCGCCCCTGGCTCTCCCCGCCCCTGGCAGCTCGGCTCTGCCCAGCAGGAACGGGCTGTGGGCTTACTGGCTCCCCCGGGTCCCCACCCTGCACCCCCAGAGTGGCGCTCGGGCCTGGCAGGTCACCTCACCCTGTCAGATGAGGACGTGACATCAGTGACTCAGAACCGCTGGAAGAGACTCAACACCCTGCAGCACTACAAGGTGCCCAGTGGGTGGGGTCTGGGGAGGCAGGACCCCCACCTCGGGCTTGGCAAGGGAAGGAGCCCAGCCTTTGCCCCCCTCCCCACCAGGTCCCAGACGGAGCCACAGTGAGGCTCATCCCCCAGCTACACAACGGAGGAGGCATCATCTCCCAGAGCCTGGCCCCCAGCTGCCCGTCAGGGGAGAGTGAGTGAGGCCCTCAGGAGCTCGAGGCCATGCCATCGGCCCTATCTGGGTCTCCCAACACCTCGTCAGCGGGGAAGCCAAGACTCCCTACTGGACCCAGGCCGGCGGGTGGATGAGGGTGGTGGCGCGTCGCCATCAGGGAGCTCCTGGGTGCGAGCTGGAGCGCCCCGGCTGGTGGCATGGGTGCAGGGGGGCCAAGGACTGAGGCCCAGCTTCCGCGCCCTCAGACACCCCCATGCTGGAGGATAGCGAGGAGGGTGGGGTCCGTCTGTGGCACCTGGTGAAAGCCCCCGAGGAGCCGGAGGCAGCCAAGGCACGGCGGAGCAGCCTGAGGGACCGGGAGCGGGAGCGGGCACGGGCCAAGGCCATCCCGGAGATCTACCTCACCCGCCTGCTGTCCATGAAGGTGGGGCTCCCGGGGAGGCTCAGCAAGGGCACCTGGACAGACCTGGGGAGATGCTGTGGGACGATGGGGCTGGCCACAGCTCAAAGGGCCTCCCACCTTGACCCCCCCCCCAAAAGTGCCCTGTCCCCTGCCTTCTAGGGCACACTGCAGAAGTTTGTGGATGACGCCTTCCAAGCCATCCTCAGCGTGAACCGGCCCGTGCCCATCGCCGTCAAGTACCTGTTTGACTTCCTGGATGAGCTGGCGGAGAAGCACAGCATTGAGGACCCGGAGACCTTGCACATCTGGAAGACGAACAGGTGTGTCACCTGCTGGCCTGGACCCGGGCAGATGAGTCCCAGATACACCAGGACACTGCCAGCGCAGCCAGGACAGGAGCCCAGGCCTGGGGGCCGTCACCTCGGGTGACCAATCGAGCCCGCCCCACTCCCCACCCCGATATGGCCAGCTCCCCAGGCAGCTCAGGGCCACCGGGGTCCAGGTGGAGGAGCTGAGCTGGACTGGCCGGGCCTAACTCCATGGCTGGCCTGTGTCTCCAGCCTGTTGCTGCGGTTCTGGGTGAACACCTTGAAGAACCCGCAGCTCATCTTTGACGTGCGGGTGTCAGACAACGTGGATGCGGTCCTCGCCGTCATCGCCCAGACCTTCATGGACTCCTGCACAGTCTCAGAGCATAAAGTGGGCCGGGTGAGGGCCGAGGAGGGCAGGCCGGCGGGGGAGGGTAGCCACAGGGGCTCTGCGCTGAGCCCTGGGTGGGGCTGGCTCCCCACAGGGCATGGGGCCAGGAGAGGGCACCTCCCCACTCATGCCCACCCCGCCCGGAGCAGGATTCCCCAGTGAACAAACTGCTCTACGCCCGGGAGATCCCTCGCTACAAGCAGATGGTAGAGAGGTAGGTGTTGGGCATCATGGACGAGGGACCTCCTGGGCTGCCTGCCCCTAACTCTGTGCCCTTCTGCAGATATTACTCTGATATCCGCCAGAGCCCTCCAGCGAGCTACCAGGAGATGAACTCAGCTCTGACTGAGCTCTCAGGGGTGAGGACACAGGGGAAGGGGGAAGCTGGGGGCTCAAGGTCTGGGCCGGGGCCTCACCCACCATGTGCCTCCCTCAGAATTATACCTCGGCTCCCCACTGCCTGCAAGCTCTGCAAGAACTCTACACCCACATCCACAGGTACTATGACCAGGTGAGACCTGGGGGTGCTCCGGGGAGAGGGGCGTGCCTCTGGAGCCCAGAGGGAGGCCCCAGGAGTCTTCCTTGGGGACGGGAGTGTCCAGGTCCAGTGTAGGCAGAGGAATGGAAGGGCCTGGGGCTGGGGAATGGGGCTCGGCTACCTCATGGAGGAAGATTCGGTAGGAAGGTCTGGCTCCCAGCCTGCTACTGAGATGGAAGCAGGTCAGAGGCCGAGGCCTCAGGCTGGGCGGCCTCCTCTGCCCTGGCAGATCATTGGTGCCCTGGAGGAGGACCCTGTGGGCCAGAAGATGCAACTGGCCTGCCGCCTGCAGCAGATTGCCGCACTGGTGGAGAACAAGGTGACCGAACTGTGAGTCAGGCGGCAGCAGGACCCACCATCTCCGTGCCTTCCCGCACTCGACCCCGGATGGAGCCCTGGATGGAGCCCGTGACCAAGGCGTGGTCTGCACAGAGTGGGAGGGCCTCCCCCTCTCCCTCCTTGCCATGCCGCTGGGGGGCTTCTTTCTAATTTATAGCAATCTTTCCCCCTTCCCCACTGTATTTATGTGCTTGCTGGAGGATCACATCTGGAAATAAAACACAAACATGTCTTTTTAGAAAATGCCTGGTCCCCAGCCCCACCTTTCCCGTGAGTCTCCTGGGTGCCCTGGCCCAGCCCCCAGCCCGCAGCTAGAACTTCTGCCACATGCTAAAAAGAGGACCCCAAGGCCTTGTTCTCCTCCCTCACATGACCCCTGCGGGAAAGATGCCCCTGCCCTCCCACCACTATCTATGCCCACTCCACCTTCCCAACTATTTCCTGGTACACGGATATAGAACCAAGAGTGTCCCATCTTGGGATCGCCAGTTACTACCAAGCTCCCTCTACTCCATTCTGACTCCATTCCCTCCCAGGAGCAATCAGTGTGTTCTCTCTAAAGAGCCAAAGTGCCCATGACCCTCTGCAGAAACCCCACATCCGTGCCTGCAGGCTCTGGGGGGCTCCTTGAGCACCTAAACCCCCCTGCCCCACCTTGCCTTCCATACCCACAGCCAGTCTTCAGCAAAGATCAGCCACAGAGGTCTCCAGGGTGTCCTGCTCCCTCTCTGGAGGTTCCCCTGCCCATCCCATTTTGGGGGACCAGATTCTTCAAAACCTGGTCCCTTGGCTACCACCCCAAGATCACAGGCTTTGGAGGGCTGTGTAACCTGGACCACTAGAGCCATGGGCTCCTTTGCTTCCCATTTGAGGATTCCCCGAGGGCAGGGCCAGGGTGGACACCTCCCTGTGCATCCCACATGGACACATGCACTTGTTGGAGCCAGAGAGCAAGGCAAAGATGGACCCAGGGAGCCACAGGGACGCCATGCTGCACTGGGGTCCCACGCAGGCAGCCCCCAGGCCTGTACCTCTGGTGGGAAGACCTCACGCCCTCGATCCGCACCTGGCCAGGGCCCCTCAGGGATGCCGCATGGAGGGACGAGAGGACACTGGACTGCCATGTCTTGGGGCTCCAGGACCCGAGTGGCCAGGGAGTGAGGTACCCACGAGAATGGCTGGGGTCGCCTCTGGGCAGGCTTGCACAAGCCAGAAGCCAGAGCATATTTGCAGTTGTGGCCGCTGCCTGAGGGCATATGAGAGGGGGCACCATGCCCACAGGGCCCTTAGCAGGCTCTGGAGCCCCGGGACTCCAGTTTGAGGACCAGGTCACCACCACGTGGCCACTCTACAGCGCCCTCTGTCAGTCCTGGAGTGCAGGAGCTTAGCCCAGGGTCCAGGTCACCACTTCCCGGTGTGGTGGTCCTAGGGTGCCACGGAACTCCCCGGGGAGGCAGTGGCACACCGTGTCCCCACAGCAGCGCCCTTGCCCAGCCCTGGGATGGGGGCGGGGGGCTCATCCTGGGGGGTCGGGCCCTCAAGGGCCACTGTCACCGCGCCGCCCCCTCCCCGCTGCATACCTTGCCCACAGCCGAGCAGCTGGGAGGCTATTTATAAAGGCGGGTGAGATCAGCGGCCGAGGCTATAAATGTGCGGGCTCTGACCGGGCCCCAGAGGAGCGGCCGCCCGGGGTGCCGGAACTACGGGCAACGCGGCCAGAATGAGCGCCAGTGCAAGTGGCGGCTGCGGCGGCGACGATAGTGACAGCAGCAGCAGGTAAGGCCAGGTCGGGCTGCCCAGGGTCCCTGGCAGCCCGTGCGCTCACTGCCTGCCTGCCCCACCCGCAGCTCGCAGGCCTCCTGCGGGCCCGAGTCCTCTGGCTCCGAACTGGCCCCCGCCGCCCCCACGCCACAGATGCTGCAGGGGCTGCTAGGCTCCGACGAGGAGGAGCAGGAAGACCCCAAGGACTACTGCAAGGGTGAGGCCCCAGGGAGGAAGAGGAGGGGGCCTGGAGCCCGCCCACGTGGGCCAGGGGTCCCAGCAGGACGGCGCTGTGCCGGGGCAGGGGCAAGGCGCCACCCTCAGCGGCCTCTGTGGGCTCCCTTCCCCAGGCGGCTACTACCCTGTGAAAATCGGGGACCTGTTCAATGGGCGGTACCACGTGGTGCGCAAGCTGGGCTGGGGCCACTTCTCCACCGTCTGGCTCTGCTGGGACATCCAGTGAGTGTCCCCCCACCCCCGCCCCGGGGCTCCATGCCAGCTGGGATCCTGCCCCGGGCATGCCTGCAGCTATGGCGAGGGCCCCGTGGGTCTGCCTGGTGCCAGCGGCCAACACGGGTCTTGGTGTTGCAGGCGCAAGCGTTTCGTGGCTCTCAAAGTGGTGAAGAGCGCGGGGCATTACACGGAGACAGCTGTAGATGAGATCAAGCTCCTGAAATGTGTGAGGCGCCTCCCCTACCCTTTCCCAGCTCCCTGGGAGCCGCCTGGGGCCTGGCAATGTGGGTGTGAGGCCCGCCCGCCGGCTCCGAAGGCTGGGGCGGGGCGCCCACAGGGGCAGGCTCCAGCTGGCAAGGCCGAGGGGGAGGACCCAGAGGGCGGGCCTGAGGCTTTTCTTCCAGTGAGGCCCAAGCACAGCGGGACAAGGGGTGCCGGAGGGGCTGCCCACCCTGGGGGAGCAGCCGGCAAGGGGCAGGTTGAAGCCATCTGTGGCCCCTTGGCTTTTACTGCAGGTCCGAGACAGTGACCCCAGTGACCCCAAAAGAGAAACCATTGTCCAGCTCATCGATGACTTCAGGATCTCAGGGGTTAACGGAGTCCGTATCCTTTGCAGGCTGAGCAAACAAGTGTGGCGTATCAGCAGGAGCTAGCTGGCTGGTGCCTTCCAGCTCCAGGGGCCTCAGTTTGCTGATCTGTGTGATGGGCGGTTTATCCCTTCCAATGACACTAGTCTATGAAATACCCCCAGCACTTCAGGGATTTGTGTCTGGGCATGGGAGGTGGAGCAGATAACCAGGTTGGCATTGGCAATCCATGGCTAGGTTACCCCCAAGTGGGAGGCACTGTCTCTATGTGCCTTCCCTTTCGGGGGGGCTGTCAATAGGCTCTTGGGCAGACATGGGCACAGGACTGGGGCTGTTCTGAGAAACCTGTCTACTCCTCCAGTGCCCTGTCCCTAGGAAGACCACAGAAAGTATGGTGCCAACTGGCACACCAGAGAGTGACAGGGACACTAGGGCGCCACTGGGATGGTGGTGATACAGGACCTCCCAGACCTAGCTCTATGCTGCCTGAGCCTTGGGGCTCCCCCACCCCAGCTGAGGGTGGGCAGGACCTGGGCCCCGGCTGCACGCCCAGCGGCTGCCCTTCACTCCTGGCCCCAGATGTGTGCATGGTGTTGGAGGTCCTCGGCCACCAGCTGCTCAAGTGGATCATCAAGTCCAACTACCAGGGCCTGCCCGTGCCCTGTGTGAAGAGCATCGTGAGGCAGGTGAGCTCTTCCTGAGTTCGGCAGGAAGAGCCCTGTGGCAGGCAGCCAGGGCAGGGCGGGTGGACTTCAGGACTGGCTCTCTCCAGGTGCTGCACGGCCTGGATTACCTCCACACCAAGTGCAAGATCATCCACACAGACATCAAGCCCGAGAACATCCTGCTGTGTGTGGGGGATGCCTACATCCGGCGCCTGGCTGCTGAGGCCACAGAGTGGCAACAGTCAGGGGCACCACCCCCATCCCGCTCCACAGGTACCCAGATCCTGTGTGGGGCCGGGGCAGGGCCCGTGGGCCTCAGCCCCAGCCTGAGTCTTGGTTCCTCTCTCTTCCTCCCGGCTCTGCCTGCTCCACCGCAGTCAGTACCGCCCCCCAGGAGGTCTTGGTAAGTTGGGCCGCCTCTTTTCCTAGGCCTCATTTTCCCATCTGCTCAGAGCTCACTTCTCAGCCTCTCTGGTTCCCCTTTCTCCCTAACTCTCCCTGCTGCCCAACACTCCTGCAGGGGCATTTCCAAAAGGCCAAGTGGCCTGGATGAGGGTGATACACAGGGGGCCACAAGCCCCAAACGGCCCTGGGTGGCCACTGGGGCTCACCACCACCTCCCCGGAAGGACAATGTGTTTACAGCTGGCCCCAAGGGAGGCTGGCGCCCAGCCAGAGGCTTCTTGATTCCTCCTCGGCCTCCAGCTCTGGAGAGTGGAGGGCAGGAGGGGACCCAGGAGGTGGGCGAGGTTGCAGGACCACATCCTGATGGTCATGGAGTCCTGGGACCCGCAGACCTTGTCCCCTGCGGGAGCCCTGTGGACAAACTTGGGCTGCTCCGCGGCTGGCTGCCAGGCACCCCTGGGCTGACCCTGGCTCTCTTGGCAGACAGGGAAGCTGTCAAAAAACAAGAGGAAGAAGATGCGGCGCAAGCGGAAACAGCAGAAGCGGCTGCTGGAGGAGCGGCTGCGTGACCTGCAGAAGCTGGAGGCCATGGAGGCTGCGGCCCAGGCCGAGGGTGAGGATGGGAGCAGGGAGCGGGCCCCCCGGTGGCAGCTGCCCACTCAGTACCTTGGCCTGTCTCCCCAGACTCCAGCTCCAGACTCGAGGCGGGCAGCTGCTCCACATCCTCTTCCGGTTGCCACCTGGGCGGCATTGGGGCTGACCCCTCACCGGCTTCTTCATCCCCGGCCCCCAGGGGCAACCTCAGCCTCAGCCCGGGCTCCCAGACCTCAGGCTTCTCGGGCTCCCTCTTCTCTCCCGCCTCGTGCTCCATCCTCTCAGGCTCGTCCAACCAGCGGGAGGCCGGCGGCCTGCTCTCCCCTAGCAGTAAGTGTGACCAGGCCAGCGGGCAGCGGGCAGGGCTAGGCCGGTGCCTGACTAGCTCAGCCACTCTCCCTTCTCTTGCTTCCCCAGCACCGTTTGGTGCCTCCAACCTCCTGGTGAACCCCCTAGAGCCCCAAAACGCAGACAAGATCAAGATCAAGATCGCAGACCTGGGCAACGCCTGCTGGGTGGTATGACCAGGCACCTTGCTATGAACAAGGCCGGTCCCCGGGGCTCGACCAGACCCCCGTGACAGCCTCAGGCTGCAGTCCCAGGGCCGAGCCCAAGACAGCACCTCTCCCACCCAGTCGGCAGGACTGGGCCCATGGGCGGGGGTAGACGGCCATGGTGCAGGGGCCGGCCTGTCTCAGGTCACCTTGCCAGGCCCTCTTAGGACAACGGGGGCCCCTGAGGCTCAGAGCGAGCCCCACGATGCTCCTGGGGTGCATGGGCCCCCAGAAGGTGGGAGACGTGTGGGGGGCGACTAAGGGCAGCCCAGCCCTGGCCCCAGCCCCTCCCCCGGGCTCCCCTTGCCTCCAGCACAAGCACTTCACTGAGGACATCCAGACACGGCAGTACCGGGCTGTGGAGGTGCTGATCGGTGCCGAGTATGGGCCCCCGGCCGACATCTGGAGCACAGCATGCATGGTATGTCTGCCCGCGGCTGTCCCCCACCTGGGCAGACTCACTGGGGCCAATCGCTTTACCCTCTGCCCTTTTCAGGCCTTTGAGCTGGCCACTGGCGACTACCTGTTCGAACCGCACTCGGGAGAAGACTACAGTCGTGATGAGGGTAGGAGGTGGCAAACCCTAAGGTCCAGCCTTGGGACCTCCCAGCAGCCTGGCCGACCTCCCAGCTCCCTTTCTGTCCACAGACCATATCGCCCACATCGTGGAGCTGTTAGGAGACATCCCCCCAGCCTTTGCCCTCTCAGGCCGCTATTCCCGGGAGTTCTTCAACCGGAGAGGTGGGGCCACCTGGATGGAGGGATGATGTGGGAACTTGGGGGCCAGCGAGGGGTCTCAGATGACCGGCCTCCCAGGCAGAGGCTGACCTGCAGGGTGCTGGCCTGCCTCCAGGGGAGCTGCGGCACATCCACAACCTCAAGCACTGGGGCCTGTACGAGGTGCTCATGGAGAAGTATGAGTGGCCCCTGGAGCAGGCCACACAGTTCAGCGCCTTCCTGCTGCCCATGATGGAATACATCCCCGAGAAGCGGGCCAGCGCGGCCGACTGCCTGCAGCACCCTTGGCTCAATCCCTAGGCCCTGTGGGAACTTTGGGCAGCTTGGGGCGGGCCTGGCTCCCTCCCTACCCCCCCGGCCCCCAGTGCCTTCAGGGAAAGCAGTACAGTTCCTGCCCACCCTGCTGAGTGGGAGCTTTCTCATACCCACCTGGGCGGGGCAGGCCAGGGCAGACGGATCTGCTGAGGCTAGGCCCTGGCCTTTCAGGATGTGTTCTGCTGCCCAACCCTCACAGAGGGGCCCTCTGAATGGGAAGTGTGCTGTTTCTTTTCTTAATAAAGTGTGACCTGAAACACCCGCGTCCATAGTGACAGAAGCACGCCACCAAGGGCTGGGGCAGAAGTGGGTTTATTCTGGGTCCACCCACTGAGCCACCGTGGGTGCTGGTTGGTGGCGCCAAGCGGGTCTGAAGAGTGGGCCTCCACAGTCCCGGAGACAACCTAGGCCTCCACGGCCCGGCCGTTGATGACGCGGATATGGCGGATGATGTCCTGGATGGCTTCCGATGTGGTGCCCTGGCCCCCAATGTCTGGGGTGTGCATCTGCAGGAGACAGGCAAACTTGGGCACATGCCAGGATCTGGCCAATCCCTGAGCCCTGGCCTGCAGGCGGCCCAGGGCTGCCCACTACATGCTGTGGCCTGCAGGAACTGGAAGGGCCACCAGGCGGGCCACGGTACCAGCTAAGACCGAGAAGGCCCAGCCAACCTGGTGTCACCCTCCCCACGGTGGCGCTAGGTCACCATTTCCGGCCCCTCAGGCGTCTTATCAGCTCAACCTGGGCGGGGGTTGGGGGGCCTCACGTTTTCATTGTCCATGGATGCCAGGACGGCCTTGCGGATAGAAGTGGCATAGGAGTGGAGCCTGAGGAAGGAGAACAGAGTTCAGTCCTCTGGGCCTCGGACACAGTCTGAGGGCTGATGGCCAGGCACTGAGAAGCCACTTACTTGAGGTGGTCGAGCATCATGCAACTCGCCAGCAGCGTAGCTGTGGGATTGGCAATGTTCTTATTGGCAATACTCTTCCCTGTGTTCCTTGTAGCCTGGAAGAGGTGACATGAAAAAGGAGGGGGCTGGTGAATGTAAGAATGTCAAGGGTACCCTGCATTGGTGTGAACTGTCCAGAACAGGCAAATCCAGAGACTGAGCAGATGAGATTGGTGCGAGGAGCTGGGGGGAGGGGACAGAGAATGCTGGCCACAATTACCAGATTTTTTTTTTTTGGTAAGAAATGGATTTATTCAGATTCAGAGAGAAGCACACTCTACAGAGTGGGCCATCACAGAGGGTGAGGGCCTACAAGATTTCTATGGTGATGAAAATGTTCTTGAATTAGTGGGGATGTTTACACAATTTTGAATATTCTAGAAACCACTAAATCACTTACTTTCAATGACTGAACTAGAAAGTGTATGAGCTATAGTTTTTTGCCAACCTTTGTCGACAAAGGTCCGTCTAGTTAAAACTATGGTTTTTCTAGTAGTCGTGTATGTGGACTTCCCTGGTAGCTCAGATGGTAGAGAGTCTGCCTGCAATGCTGGAGACCAGGGTTCAATCCCTGGGTTGGGAAGATCCCCTGGAGAAGGAAATGGCAACCCACTCCAGTGTTCTTGCCCGGAGGATCCCATGGACAGAGGAGCCTGGCGGGCTACACTCCATGGGGTCGCAAGGAGTTGGACACGACTGAGCAACTCCACTTTCACTTTCATGTAGGGGTGTGAGAGTTGGACCATAAAGCAAGCTGAGCGCCAAAGAATTGATGCTTTTGAACTGTGGTGTTGGAGAAGACTCTTAAGAGTCCCCTGGACTGCAAGGAGATCCAACCAGTCCATTCTAAAGGAGATCAGTCCTGAATATTTAGTAGAAGGACTGATGTTGAAGGTGAAGCTCCAATACTTTGGCCACATGATGGGAAGAACTGACTCCTTGGGAAAGACCTTGATGCTGGGGAAGATTGAAGGTGGGAGGAAAAGCGGATGACAGAGGATGAGATGGTTGGATGGCATCACCAACTCGATGGACATGAGTTTGAGCAAGCTCTGGGAATTGGTGATGGACAGGGAGGACTAGCATGCTTGCAGTCCATGGGCTGGCAAAGAGTCGTACATGACTGAGCGACTGAACAGACTGACTGAGCTCTAGTTCACAAAGGCCCATGGCCTTGGCATCACTGGTGGCACTCACCGTCTCAAACACAGCATACACATGGCCATAGTTGGCCCCAGCCACAAGGCCAGGGCCCCCAACTAGCCCGGCACAGACGTTGTTGACGATGTTACCATAGAGATTGGGCATCACCATGACATCAAACTGCTGGGGCCGGGACACCAGCTGTGGGATGGGGAGCAGCAGTCAGGAGTTGGAGCACCAGCAGGCCCATGCACCCAGGGCAGGGGCCCATGCAGCATGGCAGCCCAACTACCTGCATGGTGGTGTTGTCCACGATCATATTCTCAAAGGTGATCTGGGGGTAGCGGGCTGCCACTTCCCTGCAGCACTGGAGGAAGAGCCCATCGCCCAGTTTCCTAGGGTGATGCAAGACACCAGCTTGGCCACGGCCACCGCCCGCCAGAGGGACAGGATTCACCACCACAGAACCACCAGTCCCGTCCGCAGAGTGGGCAGAACCCCGTTCCACCTCCCTCCAACGTGTGCACTGAGAGCAGGCCTGGGCCCCAGTACAGAGGGGTGGCGTTGGGGACCTACATGATGTTGGCCTTGTGCACGGCTGTCACTTTCTTGCGCCCACTCTCCTGGGCCAGTTGGAAAGCGTACTCAGCAATGCGCAGGGACTTGGCCTTGGTGATGATCTTCAGGCTCTCCACCACGCCTGCCACACTCTGGGAAGGTGAGGAGGGACCAGAGACTCATATCCTGTCGGAGCCTGCCCTCCCGCATGAGGTTCCCTCCAGGCATGGCCTTCCTGACTGCCAGCCTAGCCAGGTGGCCCCCGTGCCCCACTCACCTCGTGTTCCAGGCTGCTGTACTCGCCCTCTGTGTTCTCCCGGACAATGAGGATATCAATGTCCCGATGCCGGGTCACCACACCTGGAAGGCTCTTACAGTGGATGACGTTGGCATAGAGATCCAGGCTGGTGCTGCAGGTGTACCAAATCAGATCAGCTGGCCACAGCCACTGCCATCCCCACCCAGCACCCAAGCTGCACCCTTGGCTCTCACCGAAGGATGTTGTTTCGCGATTTGTGGGATGGGGGCAGGTTGTGGTTTGTTTCAATGTTGCCTGCAGGACAGAAACAAGACCGGCAGGCTGGAGAGGGGCCCAGGCTCCAGCGTACTCCTGCATTTGAGCTGGTGGGAGGAGGGCTTCACGGAACACCCTAGTGCACTTGCAGTCGAAGCGCCATGAGGGCGGATGGGTGTGTGCGTCTGGGTGTTGAGTTCACTGATGGCTTCCTGGCATATAACAGACGCTTGATAAATACTGAATGAAGGAAGGGATGAAAACAGCTGGCAGCTAGCCAGAAGGTCTTGCGAGACCCTGGGTGAGGCTTGGCAAGGCCAGGGTCCAGCTGCAAGGGCAGCTTGGCCAGGGTTCGTGCCAGGCCTTGTGTCAAGGTGCCACAAGAGCTCCAGCTCGGGAGCAGACAATAGTTGCCTATAAAAGACCACGGCTTCACCTTGGCTGGAACCAGGGCACCCAGAGGGCCAGCTGCCCCTGAGAGAAGGCAGTCAGAGAATGTCAAGTCGAGGGGGCCCTTCTCAGGTTCCCCCAGGGCTGCCTCGGGCACCCTATCGTTGGCATGTCAGCCCCTCCAGGCGACAGCCAGGGCCTGTGTCTCTACCTTCATCTCGGCTCGCTCACTGCTCCTACAGAGCAGGTGATGGGCTCAAGTGTGCAGAATGAGTGATGGAAACAGTTTAAGGACCTGGACCCAACTGAGGAACACTCAGCGAGGGTCAAGCTCCCAGCTGTAACTTCCACAGCTGTGCCGACTAGAGCCAAGGCCACTGGCAGGGGCTTAAACCTGCATCGGTGTGACACCCAGTGTGTGAAGGAAGACTCTGAGAGCCACAGCTGACTCCAGCAGAGAGGGCGGCCCCAGGCGGGAGGGAGCCCACGCCTGGACAGGCTCCTGCAGCAGCTAGCAACACCGAGACCACCAAGGTGCAGCACCCGTGGGCGCCCAGGGACAAGGGTCAGCTCACAAGGGAGTCTCACCCTTCAGGGCTACGCGGTTCCGACGGATGGCCATGATGGCATTGCGGATGTCCTCCTCGTCGGCGGTGGAGCTCACATGCACTTCTTCAAAGTCCACAGGCACACATGCATGCCTGGGGCAGAATGGGATCAGGACAGTGACCCCAGGCCCCGAGCACAGGGCGTGGGGGGTCTCTCCTCTGCTGCTGCCCACTCTGTCTGGGCTCTGGCCAAGGGGAGACTGAGCCTAGCTATGCCAGCTGATGGGGGTGCCCTGACACGCCAAGACGGCATGAGTGGCTCGGGTTCCACCCTCCCCCTCACCCGCTCAGCCTGGCAGGAGGGCAGGTACCAGGACAAGGGGCCACCCGCCAGTGGCTCGCTACCCTCATGGTGCCTCGTTCTCAGGGTCCCCCTGACTGGGCCCAGGGGGCTCTGTACCTGAACACCGACTTGACATGCAGCATGAGCTCTGGCCCGATGCCATCTCCCGGGATCATGGTCACTGTGTGCCGCCCACCATACTTCGCCGACGGGGGCTGGAAGGGAGGGGGAGGAGGGCAGCCCTTCAGTTCCTTTCCTCCCTCGAGCCCTGACTCAGTGGGCCAGCCAATTGGGAGGTGCCAATTCAGGGTACCCCAACCATATACCCTGCCCCACCCACAGTGCAGCACTGCTTGTGAGGGGTTTCAGTCCCCCCAAGTCAAGAGGGCAACCACAGAAGCAGGTCCCACCTCCACCTGGAACTGGGTCAACCTCAAAGCCACCAAAAGCCCCCAACCTGACAAACAGGTAGATCGGAAGGATACTCACAATTGTTTGTTGCTAGAGGTGGGGACAGGAAGGAAGAAGACACAGATCAGCCGAGGTTAGAACAAGGCAGGGCCTGGGGAACCGGGCTTTGCCCCCAGGGTTCAGGGGAGGAGAGGAGAGGAGGGAAGGAGGAGAGGTGGAGATTGCACCTCAGGGGAGACATGGAGGGAACAGAGCCAAGAGGTGTGGCACACACACGTGCCCACACACACACCCCTTTATATCCCAGGTGCCCACAAACCCATCCGCATACACCTGCACACACACTCCTCTGCACACACATACAGATGGACACGTGCCCGTATGCACTAGGGCAGGTTACTTACTGAGAAGCTCCTCCGGGGGGCCTCGTGGGCACCTAGAACCTGGCAGAGAGAACCCAGATGCCAGTGGTTGTTGTCAAGCTGGCTAGGGTCAGCCAAGCTCCTGGCAGGGGAGGTGGGCACCCCCACCATGCCCAGAAAGGCCCTGTGGCTCTGGAGCTTCCGCTGTCCAAAGACATTTACAGAAATGTTGACACTTCCCTCCCCACCTTTTGCTGTTTCTGAGTTTTCTCAGCCAATTTTTCCTGCTCTGTGAGGTCTGTTGAGTGAGCAGAAATTGGCACACTCAACACAGTACAAAAGGGAAACCATAATAGCAAACCACAAGGCTACCACGACCATCATCCACATCATTTTTTTCCCATCATGTCTCCTTTTTACAAAAGCAGCATACAGTCAGAACATGGCAACGATCCAGATCATGGAAACCAGAGGGGAAAAGATAGCACCCAGCCCTCTGCCCAGCCAGAGATTAGCCCTAGTGGCCACATGGGGAATAGCCCTCTAGGGTCAGAAGAGCAGATGCTCATCCTTAATCAAGGCCTTCATAAAGGTTGGCAAAGATGCTTCATGGCCTGCGTGGATGACAGATGTCCCCAATCCCCCACTCACAACGGCCACAAGTGGTCATATCAGTGTCACGCCTGAGAGCTTCAGAGCAACAGCCACTTGAGTCAAATGGGACAGGTGCTCAGAGGGACCCATCTGGAGTCCCCACACTTCCCTGGAGGAAGAAGCCCAGGTCCCAGCTCCTGCCACAGGGGGCTACAGGCTTACACTTTCCTCTCTGGGGGGCCCCACCTGCGTGCCCCTCAATGCAAAGAGGTGGGGACTGAGCCACAGTCCCTCCTTCTCACTCAGGGATGCCCTGCCACTTGCCTGCTGGGGGAGCAGCAGAGGATGCCAGCCAATGATAGAGTCACTGTGGCCATTTTCCAAAGAGCCCTGCCTACCTGCTAGGAGTCTGGAAACCTCAGGCAAAGGCTGACCACCCCATCTGGGTCTCTTCGGCTGGTATTCACAAGGTACCCACTTGCACAAAGCTGTGTAGGTACAGGAGTTAGGAAGGGGGTGACGAACAGGACAAGATGCTCCTTGGGTTTCTACTGATCCGCAGAGCCCCTGGATCAGGAGCCAGATGCATGCTTGGGGTTTTTCTGTTTGCCTTCTAGCAACTGTCAGTATCTAGATTCATCTGTCTATAGGCTCTCAACACAAACTTGTGCATGGTGGCTTAGACTGCCCTTCCTCCAGGAAGCCTTCCCTGATGCCCTAAGGCTGCTGAGCTGCTGGTCCCCTTGGGCTGCAAAGCCCTACTCATTCCCTTCCTCCCAATCCCCATCTCCCCAGGTTACAGCTGCCTCACTCCTTCTCCAACCCTTAAGCCGCAGAGAGTGGACGCTGTCTGATCTCCTGCTATCACCCCAGGACCCAGGAGAATGCCTGGTCCAGAGCTGGGACACAAAACACATTTCTGGACTGAACGGAACACATCAGAAGATGAAGAAAGATATGGCAGGTTCTGAGGCTAGGGAGACCTCAGTCCAAAGCCTCCGTCCACTACTCCTGGTGGCAAACAGCTTAACCTTGCTAAGCTTCTTCCCCTTTACCTGAAATCCATGGAACAGAAGTGCCTACTTTATCTGACCACTGGAAGCATTAAGCAAAAAGAGGTACGCAAGCTGTTCAGTCCCGAGCTGAGGGATGAGGGCTCCCCTTCACCTCAGCAGCCCCTCAGGCCAGTGTGCAAGGCTGGTGACCAATGAGGAGATGCTGGGCTGGCCCCTATGGCTGCCAACTAATTCCTCCTGGGTTCCAGCTCTCTGAGGCCCACAGGCACGGGGCAGGTAACCTGGCCACGATGGTGACCCACCACTCACACCGGGCCTGGGTCTATTTCAGTGCAAGGACGCCCCACCAGACCATGGGTCCCCTGACTACCACCAGGGCTGAACCTCTCCTTCATCTGGTCCCAATGCTACATATTCCATCCAGCTTTGGCCAAAGACCTGGAGAGCTCTCGGAATAGCAACTTCCCTGACCTTGCTCTGGACAGAGTCAGGCCCCTTCCTTCAGAGAGTTACAAAGATTCTGTGAACCTACCCACTCTAAGGACCCCAAGACAAGGCAAGATGTGATACATGCATTGGTCTCCAGCTTGTTCATCAAGCAGGAAGGTGGACTGTTACCCTTTTCCTTTGATAGTACCACAGAAAGCAGTCCAGAATGGTATGTGGTTCAAAAAAAGGGCTCCCGTGCTGCACCTTAGTGAAGTTTCTCTCTTCAGCATGTTTCTGTTGGATCAAGTATCAATGGTGTCTGCATGTTTTCCCACAAGGTCCCACTAACTGGGACCAAAGATCCGGGCTTCATCTCTAAAGGTTCCCATATCCAAGACAACCAATCTCGGGGCAAGGCACTGCCCAGCTAGCAGCCTTTCAGTCTCCTCATTCCCGCCCCAATATGGACACAAGCACACACACAGGGGAAGTCAGCAAGGAGACAAATGTCTCCACCAGGATCCTGCAAGAGCCTAGAGGCCAGGGACCTTTGGAAAGCCTCTTGCCAGCAAGTGGGAGAAGTCAGCATTTTACACAGAATTTAATAAGGCAGAAGTTGCGACAGGCCAGCCTTCCCAAGGGCTCAGAGCGGGGAAGCATGCCAGGAGATGTGACCGCAAGGAGTGTCAGCAAAGTCACTGAGTTCTGGAAGGTCAGAGGTGGGTGGATCCTTTGACAGCGAGGGGAAACTGGAGCCCAGAGAGAGAAGTCAGACCTCTCATCCCTTCGGGACAGTCCAGACTTGATGACGCTTCGGACTTCCCACCCACCTAGGGACTACACTATCCTCATGGAAGTGTGTCACGAGAGGAATCAGACCCGATAAGCAAGATCCTAAACGGAGAACGACGGAAGCAAAGCCCTCGCGGCCTCCCGACCCGCCGCCAGCTTCAGGAATCCTAGCTCCTTCCCATTCCCAGCGCCTGCAGGGTGGGGAAAGCCCCTGGGGCACCGAAAAGTCCGACAGGCCACCTCCACTGGGAGAGGTGGCAAAGCGGTTCATAAGAGGGAAACCCGAGGAGGACGGGCGGCCGGGAACGGATTCCCAAGAGTACAAGAGCAAGGCGGGCCGGACACGCAACCGCCTCACGAGGGTTCCCACAAGGACACTGGGAACTGACACTGCCACCCGCTCGCCGGGAGCTCCCCCGCCACCACATGCAGACTCCTGGAGCGCCAGACCAGGGTCAACTTCAGCTAACCCCTTCACTGACAGCGGAGGTGGCCAATCAACCCCAGGCCGCGACACTCTCCCCTCCCTGCGAGGCCCGCAGCCAATCGGGCTCCAGAACGGTCCGAGCGTGGCGGCGGCCCGCCTAATCTCGCCGAGGTGCTAACACCTCTTAGTGAGCGCGGCGGCTGTCCTCTTGGGCCGCTCCTCCCTCTCACCTCCCAAGGACGCCAGAGGAGGGCCGGCCTGAGCGCTGCCTTCACAGCGCCGCCCGCGGCCGTCGCCACCTTCAGCGCCATGACAGAACGTGAAGACAGCCGCAGGTTCCGACACGCAGCTGTCGCTCTCGCGAGAGCTCGGCGGAGCGCGACGTCTCAGGAGGGGGCGTGGTCCCGGCAGTACGCACGCACACGGCCGCGCCGGTTTCCCACGCCTTTTTCCGGCGCCAGAGGCGCCGCCGCCGCCATCTTTGGGGGGCGGCCGGCTGGGCGCCTGGTCCGGGGAGGAGACACGTCAGTACCGCCGGCGACGTCACAGGCCCGCCCAGCCCGCCGGCGCCCGATTGGCTGCGGCGGCTGCTGACGCGTCGCGCTTCCTCGTCTACTCCTCGTGTTCAAGCTAACTGTTCTCTTTTTTCCTTGGCAGAGAACAGGCGATGGCGGCGCTGGCATCTCTCGGCGCCCTGGCGCTACTGCTGCTGTCCGGTCTCTCCTGCTGCTCAGGTAGCGGCCTGGCCGGAGTTCTTTTCTGGCGAGTCTCTCACCCACGACTGGTGGTGCGTCGGGGGAGGACGGATGCGGGCAGAGCGGGGGTCTGGGCCTTCTCCCTTCGAGAGGCAGGTGGTCTCTGGTCGCGGCGGCCGAGGCCACCACGCTCTCGTGCACCACACACGTTCACCCAGCAGCTGAGCTGCTGGAAGAAACAGCCTGATCTGTGCCCCGTCTGCTCCAGTGAGGAAGACTCCCAGAGCCTTTCTGTGCGCCTGGCCCCAGCTCCAGCAGGGAAAGTGACACTCGTCCCTGCCGCCACTCCTAGAGCCCCGGATCTGGGGGTAGGGGGGTGGGGTTGGACAGGAGCAAAGTTCTGCATTTTAGGGCGATCGGAGCGAGAAACTGAGCCGGTGGAGAGGAACCACCTGACCCGATGTGGGGTCAGGCCTCCCTAGGAATGGGGCTCCGAGTGAAGCAGAGACGGTCCAGGCAGAGGGGCCCAGAGTGCGGACGAGTTAGAAGGGACCTGAAGAGGGAAAGATGAGTGTCTAGATCAGACGCTTGGTTTGTGTCCCCTAAGGCCTTGTTGGATCCGTATAGAGTTTTTCAGCAGAGTCAGATGGCTTCACATTCTTGAGAGGTTGTTAACAGTGGCTGGGCTGAGTTCTGACTGACACTGGGGTCCAGAAGTGTGTTTAGCAGGAGGTCCTTCCAGGAGCCCACAATGGGCCTGGGGATCTGGACTGGGTTAGGACCACTTTGAGCACTTTCACTTTATCTGCCCTACTTCAAGCCAGCGCCCCTGAAGCTGGGAGTGTTTCACCAGCCTCAGTGGCCACCCCACCTGCACCCTGGTCACTGGCTCCTCAGGAACTACCCATCCTGTAGGCAGTGATGCCTGGAAAGGACAAACCTGACTGTGAAACTGTGCTTTCCTTTGTTTGGAGGAAGGTCAAACTTGGCAAAGTGTGGAAGCATCTGGGGAACGTGGCTCCTGAGAGCCACTTCGCACCGACGTTCCCAGGCATCTTCCTCCCACTGGTTCAGTCCTAAGCCTCAGCCCAAGTCATGGCCCTTCCCTGACACTGCGTTAGAGCAGTTGGCGCCTGGTGGTTTAGGTGGCACCTTTCCTTCCCTGTGGCCTCTAGCAGTGTAGTGATGGTGAGGGTGTGTCCTTTCAGCGCAGCAGGAGGAGAAGTTGTACTTCTGGACCCAGATCACCTATTTCCTTTCCTCTGGAACCGCTGGGGCCAGTTTTGGCTTTCTGTCAGCTGGGGCAGAGACCCTTCATGTGGGAAGCCTGCATAAGTTTTTGTGCTTTTATGTCTGCAGAGCACACCTTCAGTCAACTAGCTAGGGCCTTGCGGCTCTGAATTGAGGTCAGCCTGGCCCTGAGCTTTTGGGGTGTTCCAGGGCAGGCTGTATCTCTAAACCATTGCATGGCTTTTCTGTCTATAGGTCCAGGCACAGAGTCGAGTTGTGCAGTGAATTCACACAGTGTACTCCCCACCCTTCAACATGCTCACCTGTTCTTTTGTCCTGACATCGAGGTTCCACACACACACAGTCTTCCCATCCCCCTTTCTCTGCCTTCCTTAAAGGCCACCCCACCCCTCTTGGCCCCTGCACTTCTGATTCATCATTTGGATCCATCTCCCAGACTCCACCTGGCAGGGTCCAAAGGGCCCGTTGTGTCTTTAGTGGATGAGCTCTGGGAAGTGGGGTAGGATGGTCCCTTCTGCCCTGCAACTCAGAGAGCAAAAGCCAGGCCTTATCCCTCCCTCTCTGCCTCCTCCCTGCAGCAGAGGCCTGTGTGGAGCCCCAGATCACCCCTTCCTACTATACCACCTCGGATGCTGTCATTTCTACCGAGACTGTCTTCATCGTGGAGATCTCCTTGACTTGCAAGAACAGGGTCCAGGTGAGGCAGCAGGGCTTCAGCCAAGAGGGCAAAGGCTCAGAGGTGGGCAGGGAGCCTGAGCCTTTGGGCCCTCGGTAGCACCAGATGAGTTCAAACCCAGGGCTCCACGAGGACAGTGAGCATCAGGGTTTCGCCGCCCGGCTGAAGGCGAGAACAGGGCATAGGTGATTAAAGAACATCCAGCTCACCGGCCAGGTCTACTTCTCCCCCACAGAGCAGTGTAGGTAGACACTTTGCTGTGTCTGGAAAGCGTGCTCGTGGGAAGGGAGAAAGCCAGGCTCAGCCCCAGGGCTCCTGTATCCCCTTTCTGGTTGCTCTTGGCTGAAACGTGCGTCTACATGGGTGTTTGGTGACTTAAAAACTGAGCAGTCCTGGCCTGGGTCCCTGCAACCTGAAGGCCCAAAGAAAGATGGATGTTGGGCCTTCTTAGGTACCACCTTCCTTAGGCAGCTCCTTGGGCGCCCCTGATCCCAGTACTTGCTTCCAGACTTGAGAAAAAAGAACACTTCAGTCATCCTACCCCTGTTCAGCTAACAGGCTTGCTGGGGATTAGGGAGGCCAGGCCAGCAGGGAGGTGTGGTTCCCCAAGGAGCAAGACCAACATGGAGAGACTGGTCCCCATGGTTCTCACTTGGTACCCCTACCAGACCCAGCGCAGTCCCTGACTCTGCCTGGCACCCTGCTTACCCCAGGCATGGGCATAGCAGAACCTCACAGACGGCCCAAGAGGGGAGAAGGTGACTCTTTTTATTCCCTCCCCCAGAACATGGCTCTCTATGCTGACGTCAGTGGAAAACAATTTCCTGTCACCCGGGGCCAGGACGTGGGACGTTACCAGGTAAGGGAGGCTGTGGTCGTCACTTTCGGGGGAGGTCACCTGCTTGCAGGCATAGCCTGAAGCCCTGGGCGGCTTGGCCAGCCGAGCTGAGGTTCTTGGACTCTGCGCTGGTAGCAGCAGCACATCCATTGTATCCACCCCTTGCCAAATGCACCCCACCCAGGTGTCCTGGAGCCTAGATCACAAGAGCGCCCACGCAGGCACCTATGAGGTCCGGTTCTTTGATGAGGAATCCTATAGCCTCCTGAGGAAGGTGAGTGTCCCCAAAGCCCCCCAGGCCTGTTGGAGAGAGGGTGCAGCCCACAGCCACAGTTGTCTCTCTCCTGCGGTCCCCATCCCCCTCCCTAACTCAAAGCAGGATGGGTGGGTAGTCACCTTCCTGCCTGACCGCCCACCCCAACTAGCCCCATGCCTTCTTTCCTTTGCCCACCTCTTTTCTCCCACAACTCTGGGCAGGGTTCTGCCCCAACCTGCCCACCCAGCAGAGCCCCCTGACCCCAGCACCTCCCTCGCAGGCTCAGAGAAACAACGAGGACGTTTCTGTCATCCCACCTCTATTCACGGTCAGCGTGGACCATCGGGTAAGCTGAAGGAGGGGACTGGCTAAGCCCAGGGGAAGGGGTGGCGCACACAGCCAGCCTCGCCTTTGAGGGGGCACTGGGGGCTGTGCCAAGGTGGCTGGCGTGTCTTTGTGCCCCCTGGAGTGGCTGGCCCTCTCCTGTCTGTCCCTGTGGGAATGACCATGGTCTCCTTTCCTGCAGGGTACCTGGAACGGGCCCTGGGTCTCCACCGAAGTCCTGGCTGCAGCCATCGGACTAGTGATCTACTACCTGGCCTTCAGTGCCAAGAGCCACATCCAGGCCTGAGGGTGGTGCCTGCCCCCCACCCTTGCTTCTTTGAATAAAGAGCTATTGGCTATCCCAAGCACTGGAGCTGGGTCACGCACGTGGGCAGAGCTGGGTGCCCAGCATCCGTCCACCCGGGCAGACGGCACAGGTCTGGAGGTCCTCTCCTCCTCGTGTGTTCTGCTTCATTCCTTGGCCATCACTATTACTCCGTTCTTAGCCCCCAGATGGCTTTTGGGACTGAATGCTCAGTGCCCAGCATCTCTCAGAGTTGCCTTTGTGGTTTCCCTCCCACCCGTCTTCTGCAAGTGTGGCCTTGTCCGCCTGCCCTCACCCAGCCTGCCTGGGCCCCACCTAGCAAAGGGCCTTCTGACCACCTGCTACTGTGAGGGCAGGGTCCCAGGGACAGTGGTGTGGGAAGCTTGCCTGAACTCAGGAGTTAGTAGCATTTGCAGGCTCAGCCCTTCTGGCCTTTGGAAGGGTTCCTGGGCTTTGGAACTCGGGGCATGAGCCATACCCCAGTACTTCATGTGTTTTTCCTTGGGGGTGTTGCAGGTACCCCTATGGAGCTGATGCTGTTGAATCAAGTTCCAGTAGCTCTCTGGGGGATAGTCCTTGCAGGCTCTCTACTCCAGCCAGTTACCCTCAGGATGCTCCTGTCTCATGGCATCATGTGGGGCCCAGAGAAAGGCAGAGACAGACCCCTGAGCTTCCGAGGAGTCCATTGTCAGCCCTTTCCAGCCTGGCCTTGCACCTTGCTTCCTAGCAGCCACCCTCACCCCCACCCCCAGCACCTGGCAGGCATTCCTGTGCAGGCTCCATGCTCCGAGTCAACCCACAGCCCTCCCTTTAGCCCGGTTTCCCTCCTGCTGCTGGTGGGTGAGGGGGGAGTGCCTAGAGTCCTTCCCCGCTGCACACGGGGATCAGTGAGAGATTGTTTTTGGAATCAGCCAGCAAAGCACCTGGCTCCCATCACCTGTTACCAGAGAGAATGAATAACAAGCCTCCAGGGAGGCTGCACCAAAAGGGAAAGTGAAAGTGAAGTCACTCAGTGTCCAACTCTTTGCGACCCCATGGACTATAGCCTACCAGGCTTCTGTCCATGGAGTTTTCCAGGCAAGAATACTGGAGTGGGTTGCCATTTCCTTCTCCAGGAGATCTTCCCGACCCAGGGATTGAACCCAGGTCTCCCTCATTGTAGGCAGAGGCTTTATCGTCTGAGCCACCAAGGTAGACTCAAAACCTACCTGAGTGGGTAGGGGGTCTCCTCTGGGGTTCCAGCTGCTCCTTGCCCCCACCCTCAGGTGGGCAGGGTGTGACTGGGGAGGTTCCAGGACACAGCTGAGTGCCCCTAAGACCGGAAGGGGCGAGGGCATCCTGGCTGAGGGGCTTTCTGTATTCCACACAGGTGCCTGCTAGCTGAGCACTGCTCCTAAAAAGGCATAGTAGCAGTTGGCCACCCTGGGACTCTTTAAGATGCAGGCTTCATCACCACTTTGCCCTGAGAGAGTGAGACCCAAATGTGAAGTCGCTGGTCCAGGGCATTGTGATGTCATGTCTGCCAGAGCCAATGAGAGCTAAGCTCTCACATGGGGACCCAAGGTTACAGGCCTGTCCTGGACCCCATCCTGGGAGCCCTGGGCATCTGGCACCCCACCTCAGAGCAAGAATGACATGCTTCTAGAGCCATCAAAGTGAGTGCCCTTAGTCACCTGCTCTAGCCAGTTTTCTGTGACAGGTTGGGCCCTGGGCACCCCATTCTTGCGGGGACCTCTCATGTCCCAAGAGTTGCCATGCCTAGCCCCCAGCTCCAGAGGCCTAGGGTGTCAGCTGTTTGCCCTTTTCATGAAGAAGCCACTGGTGTTCCATGAGCTATGCTGGGTTTTCCCTCCCAGCTGTTCATTCAGCAGGGCACTCTGCTTCAATGGGCTCAGATTTCTTGCTCACACCAATCTTGGCAAATTAGAGGAAGTCTATTGCTCTTCCAAGAAAGTGTTTAAATGTATTCCCCACGCACTTAAGGTGCTGGCAATGTCCTGTCCTGTGTCTGTTCAGGACACCAAGCTTAAGGGCTCATCACACACATGGTCCTTGGAATTGCTAGACTTAGCAGGGTTCCTGGCACTGAGCAGGACTGCTGTGCTGGATGGACCCTCTGGGAATTCCCACCAGCCCAGGTCAGAAGACATATGAGTGCTAGCCATTGCCTTCCAGAATACCGCAGCCCACTGCCCTGTAAGGCTCTCCGTGAACCACTTCTCTAGGACCCAACCAGAGCTAGGGCGTTGGCCTCAGGTGCATGCCAGCGCCAGGCCATTGCCATCCTGAGCCCAGTCTCTGCCTCGCCTCCTGGACCTGGGTACCATCCCTGTGACCGAGCCAGACCTTGGAAATGATCCTGGCGCTCTGTCCCTCCTCCCTGCATTCTGGAGGCTGACTGCAGGACACTTCCCTGTTTCTCAGCTTCCCCGTGACCCACCAAGCCCCAAACCAGCCCCCATTGCTGGAGAATGAATACCAGGAGACCAGGAGTCACCCTCAAAAGGCAGCTTGCTTTATTCTTATGACGTCGGCAGGGGGCCTCCCATCTGAGGCCCTCTGAACTGCAGAAGCGTCCTGAGGCCAGCTCTTACTGATACACAGGTCCCTGAGGGGGGCCCCGTCCACACTGGCAAAGTGAGGTGCAAGGGCATCTGCTCCCCAGTCCGCCCAGCTGGCAGCACCTGCCTGTTGCTCAGTGCCTGGGTGCTCCCTAGCTCCATATGGGTCTCGTCACCAGGGTCTTCTGCTGCAACTCAGGGGACTTGGCTTCTTTTTGGACCCCTCCTGCCACTCAGGAGAGAAGGCAAGCTCCAGGGGCGTCTGACACAGCCTGGGCTCGCTGATGTCTTGGATGGAGACTGCCCCTTCCGTCCCCATGGCCACCAGGGAAGGAGGTGACCTCCAGGGTGAGCCTGGCAAGCCACACCTACATTCCCTGTCCCCACACCTCGGACAGGAGGCCCCCTGCAAAGCTGCTTCCCCTTCTTGCCTTCATCTCCCCACCTTCCCTCCCACCCCAAAACCGCCCCCCTCCCGTCCCTTCTTCCCCCACCCCCTCCTTCCCAGCCATCACTTGGGGATTCCACCTTGGTCAGGCTGCCTGAAGGAGCTGCCAGGCTCCAGAGCAGGTCCACAAAACAAAAGAAACAAACCAAAACAATTAGCAAGCACAGAAAAGGGAAAGAGCCACAAAAAAATCAGGGTTGCCTCTGTCTACAAATAATGGACATTCTCTTGTGCTTAGGACAGTCTTCTTTGCCTCTCCTTTTCAGCAGACTTCCCTGTCCCCAAGTAGCCACTCTATAGGGAAGTACATGTGTGTGTGTGTACATGTGCCTGGGTTCATGTCTCACACACACACACACACACACACCCCTTACGGCTGAAGGGAGGCAGATACAGGTCTGTCCCCAGGCCAACTGTGGATGTGGTCACTCTCCTTGGGGAGAAGGAAGTTGCTGATGAGGAGAGGCATCCCTTCTCTGCGGGGGCTTCTGTCTGGGTAGCAAAGTCCCACGCTCACACAGACACAGGCTAGATGCTAAGCGAGGGCGGGAGACAGGGATCTGGCCAGGTCACTAGACCGCGCCCGGGAGCACAGAGGGTGCTCACACGGTGGTGACCGAGAGCAGAGGGTTGTAGACCCGCTTGCCGTCAGCCGAACGCGTGCCATGGGCCAGCATCTCCTGGATGGTGATCCAGTTGTCCAGGATCTTCTTGTTTCGTTTCTTCATGGTCTTGCGGTGGCTCAGGGCGATGATGTTGAGCTCGGCCTTGCTGTCTCCGTTCTGCTGCTCCCGCAGGCACTCCAGCCGGCTCTGCATCATGAACTCGCGCCGCTTCCGCTGCTCCCGGGCCCGGATCAGGTGCTGCTTCCGCTCTTCCTTGCTCCAGTAGCGGCCCATCTTCATCTCGCTCACCGCATCATCATCGGTCGTCATGCCACTGCGCTCCTCGCGGATCTTCAGGGCCCGGGCTTTCAGGAGGCGGTCGCGCACCGGTCGCTTGGCCACGTAGCGGGTCCCATCACTGCGCACCTTGACCTTCCACTCCATTCGGGGTGCTTCGGGGGCCACAGCCGCGGCCCCCCCACCCACCCGGGGGCCGGCGGCCACACTCAAGGGGCCGGGGCCCAGATCTTCAAGGCCGCGTGGGGCGGCCAGCTGCAGGCAGCTGTGGTAGTGCTCGCCCTCCTGGCCCGGGCTGCGGTGGCGCCGCGACAGGTAGGGGCTGCCTTCAGGGCCCACACGCTCCAGGGCCACCCCTGTCTTGGGGCCATGGCGGACCCGCTCTTCAGCCGAGTGCTGTCTCCGGCCCACGTCGGGATCCCGGGAGAGGGATCGGAACTTGGCGGGGCTCCCCGGGGGAGGGGGGGCAGCAGCCTTGGGCTGGGCGACGCCAAGGGCTCCCGAGGGGGTCCGGTTGAGGTTGGAGTTGCCTGCCACTGCAGCTGCCCGCCGCAGGGGGCTCTCAGGCAGGGGCTCGGCCAGTAGTGGGGTGCTGCGGCAGCTTTCGCCCGTGTTGTAGGCACTGGTGCTGTCCTTGTCTGACTTCTCCGGCAGCTCGGAGATGTCAGACAGCTCGTGCTTCTTGGGCTCACCAGCTGCCAGGTCGTACAGGCTCTCCTCCTCCAGCAGCCAGGCCTTCATGCAGCGCTCCCGCAGCTGCTGCATCTTCTGCGCCCGCAAGATGTTGCGGCACTTGAACTCCAGGTGCCGCAGCTCCTCCTCCAGCACTGCCAGCTCATGGCCGGCACTCTCGTTGCGGTTGACATCCAGGGCACCGTGGCTGGCCGCAGCCCGGGGGAAAGGCAGGCCCAGTGGGTTGCCATTCTCCAGGTGACATTTGATCTCCAACAGCTCACGGTAGCGCTCGTACTCCTCGTCCGTGAGGCCTGGCACGTCACCGCCGCCCAGCCCTGCGCCCTCGGCCAGCAGGGAGTCCATGCTAAAGTGGAAGTCACGGCTCTGTAGGGCATCCCCTTGCAGGCCAAATTTGCGCAAGGGCCCAGGTGTGTTGGCAGTGCTCAGGGGCTCGTCCCCCAGCAGGTCGTGCTCGGAGCTCTCCTCATTGCGGGTGCTCTCGTCTGTCCGGCCCACCCCACTGTCCAGCTCCTGGCTGTTGTGCAGGCCTGGGCCCGCCTCGGGGGCCCCTTTTTCCTCTTCGTGTCCAAGCTGGGGCGGCAAGAGGAGTCCCGCTCAGTGAGGGCCCCATTGGGTGGGAGGGTGGGGTTGGGGGGGATGTCACCAGGGGGTGGGGATTACAAGGGCTTCTTTAGGGTCTGCTCCATCTCCTACAGCCCCCCCCCAAGCCCCTCCTCCTTCTGCCCTCTGGCACCCGCTTCCCCACCCAGCCCCCCTTCCTCACCTGCTGGGCCGGAGGGGATTTCAGCTTCCTCGCCCGCAGGTCATCCTCATTCTCAGAGCCAAAGTCATCCAGGAAGTCGTCCCGGTCACTGTCCTTCCAGCGCTTTGCCAGCTGCAGAGACAGGCCTGTGCTGTCCCCATGGCCTCAAGGACCACCCCAGAGCCCCCCCCCCTTTCATCAGAGGCCAGAGAGGGCAATGGGCCCTGGAATCACACACCCCCGCCCCTCATCAGTGCTAGAAAGCCTGAACCCTAACCCAGGGTCAGGGGCCCAGGACACCTGAGTGAGCACACACTCACCTGGCTCTCGGGCCGGGCCACCAGCAGAGAGATGTTGGTGTTCTCCTCCTGACTTAGGATGGCCACCGCTTCCTCCCGATTCTGGACATCCACGCCGTTTATCTGCAGCAGGCCAGGGACCATCAGCGGAGATCCCGGGGCTGGCTCAGGGGCAGGCCCCAGTTGAGCTACAGGGGTCCCCCTCCCCCAGAGCTGCAAAACAAGTGCCCTGGGCCAGGATGGGCTCTTGGAGTCTGGCAAGATAGAGGCAAGTGGAAGATGCCATGGACAGAGACCGCCTGGCCCACCCAAGAGCACGTGTGCTCAGAGACACACGTGGAGTGGGAGACCTGCTCACGTCGGGTGCACAGAGGGACAGGCTAACAAGGGGCCTGCCATGCCAACAGGTCCCATGGGCACACAGGAGCCAGGGGCGTGGTTGTACAGCAGGGAGGTGAGTCCTAGCCTGGTTTCAGGCACGGGGGTGGGGGGTTGCCCGGCCTCAGGCTAGGCTCTGAGTGGGAGAGCCTGTCCCCCAACCTCACCTGGATGATACGGTCTCCCTCACGGATCCGGCCATCTTTGGCTGCAATGCTGTTGGGATTCACCTGCAAGGCACGAGCATCAATGGGGCCTTGGCCCCCTCCACTAAGGTGCCCATTTGGTAGGAAGGGGCAGTCTTGCCTCAGGGCAACCCCACAAGCGAACAGGGGGCTGACTTTCTGACATGTGAGAAGGATCCCTGTGATTGCTGGGAAGGGCTCTTTCACTACAAGCCCGGGGCCTGTGGGGAGGACCAGCTGACTGCACACACACACGGAAGCCATGGGCTGCCCTGGCCTCACTGACCGGCAGCCTCCCTGTGGTACTAAGGGGGCTCCTCCTGGGCAGCCTTAGAGCCCCAGGGGGCCCTGGGCCCTCCTGGGTGCTGCTGCACAGCGAGGCTGCTGCACAGGGAGGCTGTGTGGAGCCCTCAAGAAGACTCCTGCCCCTCCCAGCTTCATACCTCTCCCACGTAGATGCCTAGGTCCTCCTCCTCATCTGTGCGGTAGCAGACCATCAGGCCCAGCTTGTCCCGGTGGCTACTTTTATACAGCTCTACCTCCTGCAGTGGGGGATGAAGAAACAGACAATGAGAAGCCACGGGGGGGTCGGGGGGTGGGAGGGGGCAGCCTCAGCTCAGCCCTGACCCCAGGACTGTGTCACAGTCGGGCTCCCAAGGCTCTCTCTTACCATCCCAAATGCCACGCAGGTCCCGTGGTCTCCCCTACCCCAGGAAACACCCGGGACACACACACACAGAGGACACATGGGACTCATGGGATAGACACAGGCACGAGACACAGACTCAGCAACACAGACCAAGCAAGGGATCTCACACGTGCCCTCCCCGACTCAGCCCAACTTGGCCCTTGGGCCCGAGTAAAAAGCCACGCACAGGACAGGACTGTGAGGTCTGGCCACCTGGGGGCAGTGCGAGCCAGGCCCAAGCTGGGCGGCCAACAGCTATCCCAGGGCTGGCCGCCCGTCTCACCTCGTACTCCAGCTCATCCATCCGGTCTGCCTCCTGCGGGCCGCCCTCCATGAACTCCGCTGGGTCATAATACTCATGACTGATGGGGGGGCTGCCCAGGAGAAGCGGGGCATCAGGTGGCAGCCCAGCTACCTCTTCCATACCCCTCCTCCTGTGCTACACGCACCCAGGCAGAGACCAGGAATATGTCTTGAACAGGATTGCAAGGTCGTCTGCACCGAGGACCCAGGTGTGCCTAAGCTCTCCTCACCCTGCCCTGGACCATCCTGTCCTGACCCCCAGCTCGATGCCTCTCACCATGCCAGTCAGCAGGCGCCCCTCTCAGCTGGCACTGGACCCACTCACACAGTGCCCCCAAGAGTTATCCAGGCCCTGGAGGATGGCTGGGCAGCGGAGCAGGACCCAGCCTCCATCCAGAGGCAGCCCTCCTGGCCCCGAGGCTAAGCCTGGCCACTGCCATCCCTGGGTCTGCCTCTCTGCAGAGGAGGGGACCACAGGACCACCTCCCTGCTGCCCGGAAGACTCTGTGAGACGAGTCAGCGCTCACATGGTCATGAGCCATCAGGCCCGGAGGAGAGGCCCTTCTTCCAAGCGGGCCAAAGAATAAAGTCGAAGGGATGGAGGAAGCTGAAAGCAGGAAGAGGAATGGAACAGACAAAGATGCAAGAAGATTCGAGGGGTGATGCTGGCAGAGAAGAGAGAATGGAGGAGGAATAGCTGAGGACCCCAACCTTCTGGCAACAAGATCCCAGGATGATCCTCCCATGGCCCTGGGGGTAGATACAATGGGGAGCCTGCGTGTCAGACCCCCGGGCCCAAAACCAGCTGGCCTCCAGCCAGAGGCTAGAAGCCCAGAGATTCCTGAGCCCTGGGGTGTAACAGTCAGTTCTGCAGGCCAAGGAGCCTGCTTTCTGCCATAGAGGGCACCCAGTCGGGGTTTCCCCGCCATGCCCAGAGCTACAACAACATAGCAGCTCTGGGTAGCCTGGGATGGCCACCCGGGGTGGCGTGCCCTCTCTGGAGGCAGGGCCCGGGGCCCTCCTGAGGGCGACTCACAGCTCAGATGGGACGAACGGCTCCAGGATGACCATGGGCGGGGTGGGTGGGCGCAGCTTGCCCAGTGCCATAATATGCTCGAAGGTGATGTCCGTCTGAGTGCCACTGTCCACCAGCTGCAAGTCGTGGCAGGAGCCATCCCCCCGGAGGCGGGGACTGCGTCTCAGCACCTGGATCACCAGGGGCTCCTTGGAGGCACGCAGGGCCTCCAGGGTCTGCTCCTGAGACAGCTTGGAGAGCTCCTTCCCGTTCACCTGTGGCAGAGACATGCCCCGGTGAGGACACGCCGGGGCCCTGCTGACCCCGGCCCCCTTCACCACCGCACTGAGCCATCTGGGGATGGCAGGGCCACACCTCGAGGGCTGGGGAGCCTCGCCTAGAGTCCTACTGGGCCACCCTCCTGCTCCTTCGAGCATCCGAGTTGGGAGGGAGACCTTGACTGCCTTCTGCAACAGAAGTCAGTCCACAAACGGGTTCAGATGCCAGGGCCATGAAGAACAAAAAGGCTTGAAGGACTGGATCTCCATCCTCAAGGCAGCCAAGGCTTTCCACAGAGAAAAGGATGCCACACACCCGAGCCCAAGAGAGGGGCTGAGGAAGTTGCCCTGATAAGACCACGGTTTTCCCAGTCTTCAATTGTGACAGTGTTCCCCCAAGTTGGGCATCTCCAGGAATGAGGGTTTTCACCAAGATGGCCAGTATAGTTGCAAAATCATGGTTTCAGGGCTGTCAAGAACAGCCCAGCCCCTGAGTGTCGTTCCAGGAAAGTACAGAGTCCTAAGGACCCCTGGACAGCCGGTGGCTCCTCTGAGTCATGGAACCCAGATAGTCATCTTGTAGCTACCTGGGTATGTCCTTTGTAGACAGCAATTTCAGGAAATTTTTCCCTCTCTCCCCAATCTTTCCATAGTCGGGAAAGATTTTTTAATCAGGTTTGTCTAATTATCAAATAAATAACTTTACTGTAGAACATTTGAAAAAGACTTAATCCTAAAGAAGAAAACAGAAATCACCCACCGTCTCAGGGATGTAAAAGCTGTGATCGTTGGCATATCTCCTCCTTGGTCATTTCCCACTTTGTGACTACAGGCAGCCTATGCATGGACCATCCACTCTGTGTTGGTTTGGTCTATAACTAATGGTTCTCAATCAGAAAGAAGGTTGTTGCAGAGACACCTTTTATTTGTACATTCTGTACCTATTATCTATGTATGTCTTTGTATAATCTAGGCGGTGATAGAGAACATTTCCAGAAGAGGAATTATTGGATCAAAGAGTATCAAGGAAACAGATATTAGTTGTAGAATGTGATCAGCACAGCCCTAGAGGATCAAGAGAGCCAGGGAGGTTGCAGTTATAAACAGAGGAGGGAAGGGAGGTGCATGGGAGAAAAGGACCAGCTGCTGTGTATGTGAGGGGGTGTGTGAAGGCCGGTCTGGCTAAGGCTGGGGGCCAAGGGAATGGGCAGACTGGCCTTGAAGCCCTTAGCAGAGCCAAAAGGGTCAGGGAATGTTTGAGGCATCCATTAATGCACATCCAGTATCGACCTCTCAATGGTACAAGCGTACAACTAAATGAATGATCTTAAAAACAAAGGCCATGAATCCTCCAAACTCATGGCTTTCTAACTACTATATTTTCCAGTTATCTAGCCCCTTAGGGTTCCTTCAGTCTAGTGTGTCTGGAAGGACACACCACAGGATGGTGGGTGGCTGTGCATCTCTTCCCAACCCAGAGATCGGTGATGCCGGGGTGGTGGTCATGGTGGGAATATTCACACCACGGAAATCGACAAACACTCCCAACCAGGGTTTTTCAGAACATTAACTGATGCCCCATTGCCCTTAAGTCCAGAAGGGGACGTGTGGAGCTGTTGCGCTCAGGATTTTCGGAAGGAGGCGTATTTCACATTTTCATGGTGTGCAGTGGGATGCTCAGGTGATTCTGAGAAACAAGGATGTACTTCTCCCTGGAAACGGTACCCAGCCACAGCTTTGCTATGGAAACCGGGTCCAGGCAGTGGGAGGAGAGAGCTGGGTGGGCTGGGATGTCAAGAGAGGGATGGGCACACACACGCAGATCCAGGCCACCCCTGTGACAACCCTGCAGCCATCCGATCCTTGACCCATGTGGTACTGGGCAGAAGCAGAGCTCTGGGTGCAGAGGCTTAGAATTCCGGGGCCACTCCTGCCACGAGTGCCTGGGGCGCCTTCAACCTCCTCTCCTCCTCAGCCATCCTGTTGAGCCCCCAGAGCTAATAAAGGGCAGGAACAGGGCAGGACAAGTAAGATGTGAGCCCCTCCTGGGGAGGGTGAGGGCTACGGACAAGATGGCGACATTCAGGGCAAGGATCAAAGGAGTATTCTGCACTTCTCATGCTCCCTCATCCTTCAGCCATGAAGAAGAGAAAGGTGTGTGCACGGGCCAAGCCACCATTCAAATGTCCCTGCTCCTGTCTGGACAGGTGTGAACCGAAGCCAACCCATCAGAGTCCCCCACAAGGTAAGATCACAGTCTACACCCGCCAGAGGCACGCCCCACCTCCTTGGCTGGCTGCCACTGCTCCAAACCCAGACCAAGCCAATTCAAAATGGACCCAAGTCCTAAATGGACTGAGCTTTAAAACTAGCTTGGACGAGTGAGAAAAGTGGTTTTATGGTGCTGACATAGAGAAGCAATTTTTTCTTTCTCTTTTGGCCAGGCCTCACGACTTGTGGAATGTTAGTTCCCTGACCAGGGATCAGACCAGGGACTGAATGTGAGCCATGGCAGCGAAAGTACCCAGGCCTAACCACCAGACAGCAAGGGAATCGCCTGAAAATAAAACATGGGCGAACAAGAATGGAAAAAGGTATCACTCTGACTGTGTTAAACTATAAGACTTCTGGATAACAAAAGACATCATAAATACAGTTAGGACAGGCACAGAACGGACACCAGATTATCCAGAATAAAGAACTCCTACAGAACAATGCCAACAAAGGTCCGTCTAGTCAAGGATATGGTTTTTCCAGGAGTCGTGTATGGATGTGAGAGTCGGACTATAAAGAAAGCTGAGTGCCAAAGAATGGATGCTTTTGAATTGTGGTGTTGGAGAAGACTCTTGACAGTCCCTTGGACTGCAAGATCCAAGCAGTCAATCCTAAAGGAAATCAGTCCTGAATATTCACTGGAAGGACTGATGTTGAAGCTGAAACTCCAATACTTTGACCACTTGATGCAAAGAGCTGACTCATTTGAAAAGACCCTGATGCTGGGGAAGATTGAAGGCGGGAGAAGGGGATGACAGAGGATGAGATGGTTAGATTGGTATCACTGACTTGATGGACATGAGTTTGGGTAAACTCCAGGAGCTGGTGATGGACAGGAAGGCCTGGCATGCTACAATCCATGGGATCACAGAGAGTCAGACAGGACTGAGCGACTGGACTGAACTGAACTGAACTAAACAGGACACTGGAAAAATCCAGAACTCAATAGGGAAGCAGGGATTCTAGGAAAAGGGACCCTGATCCCTTTTGAGGAGGGTTGAGGAGATGCCCCTTCAGGACACTGGGATGTAAATACCAGAAAGAGTGCAGATCTGCCATTGGTAGAATGGATCCAAAAATTGTATATTTGTACATGTGGTTTGTGGCAATACACATGCTTATGAACATCACAGATAGGAGAAAATGTACCTCTGGGTGACAAACCTGAATCCCCCTGGACAGGGGAGGGGAGGGATGGGTCAGGGATGGGAAGAACACTAAGACCCACAAGGCCCACCTCGAGGTTGGATGGCAGTACACACGCAATACTCGAGAAACAATCCAGAACACATCCACATGGATGGACAGCTGCCGTCACCTATTAGGATGTGGAAGGGGTGAGACTTGGGGCGCAGAGGTTTCTGGCCCAGGTGTTGTGTCCTGGGTGAATCCTTTAGCCTCCCCCGTTTCCTCATCTGTCAGGTGGATGTCTCTTAGCGCCCGTTTTCCAGGACCAGCCAAAAAGCACTCAGAGCAGAATGTGGCACGACTATCCATTCACCCAGACATGCCCACCACGGTTGGTATCTCCAGCTGGTGAGGGGCAGGGAACAGAGTATATATAGTAGGGTCTGGGGGTGTGTGGATGGTGGGTACCCCTGGGATGGGGGGAGAAGGTGGGGCTTTGGCTGAATTGGAGGGGATTCCGGGGTGGCAGCTGTGGACGGGGTGGAGATGGTCTTGGCACTCCAGCCAAGCTTTTTCATTTGCTGGGCCCCTGGGGCGTCTTCTCTCCCTCCAACGCCCTTCTTGCTTCGCGGACACCTACATTCACTTAAGGCGAAATGCCCCGGTGTGTCCCTTCCAAGCCCAAGAGTCACGCCAGGCCTGGCAACCACCCCCTCCCAGGGAGAATGCCAAGCAGACGGTTTCAGGGTGACTCGCCTTCCATCAGGTTCTGGAGACTACCCGAGGGCCTTGCCTCCCAGCGTGGGATGTCAAAGGCTCAGGGTGCATGTCAGCGGGCCCAAGGACTGATGGCACAACCCTGGCTGAGAAGTGCTCCAAGTGGCCCTCAGCACTGTACCCATGTCTGTCTCCCAGGCAGAGCTGGGGCACCCGGCTCCTGCTTAGACCCAGAAGCAATCCCCAGTCAGGGGCGCTCTGTGTGGGCCTGAGCTGTTTCACCCCCGAACACAAGATGGTTAACTTGCTGGAGGAATCTTGATAACTACAAAGAACCTTGCTAATGTTCATCATATCCTTTTATCCAGTATATTTCTTATAAATAATAGATCCTAAAATAATCAGAATTTATATTACATGAATGATAAGGATATTCAGAACAGAGCAGCATTCATTATTTTTTATATTGTGCGAAAATACAGCAAACGTCAAATTTACCATTTTAACCATTTCAGGTGTACAACTCAGTGGCATTTCATGCCTCTGAACGGTCATGTAACCATCACATCTATTTAATTCCAGGATATTTTCAGCCCCTAAAAGGAGACCTCCTACCCATTCTCTCCAAATTCACCCCGCCCTGGCACTCACCAATCTTTCTTGCAACTGCCTCTAGACATTTCCTAAGTAGAATTCTAGAACAGGTGGTCCAGTATGTCTGGCAGTTTTCCACAAAATGTTTTCTAGGTCCACCCATATGACAGCAGACATCAGTACTTCATTTCTTTTATGGGTAATATTGCAACCTGTTCCAGAAAACTGCACTGAGTGAATAAATCGGTCATCCCTCAACACACGTTGGTTTGTTTCTACATTTTGGCAATTGTGAATCACACTACGGTGAACATTTGTCTCCAAGGGTTCAAGACCCTGTTTTCAAATATTTGGGGCCATATGGTCATTCTATATTTAATGTATGGAGGTACCAGCATTATTTCTAATGCCAAAAACTTTACAGTAGTCTTTAGTACAAGTATCTGCCTCATGGGAATGTACAGCTGCCCTACCAGTTTTCTAACAAGCGTTTCTCAAAAAAGATACAAAATGACACATGAATTCTGATGACTATCATGTAAAATGTATGTTTAAGGTAAAAGACTGCAAAGTAATATATAGAAACATTGTTCCAGGGAAATGAAGATCTGAGAATTTGCTTTCTTCCCAACTTTATATACCATGGCTAAATTGTTTTTTGAAAAACTGTTTATGGACTTCAAAAAGATAACATTGCTGGACAAGTCTCATAATAAACTATCAAGCACCTGCTGGGAGAGCTTAGTGTGAGCCCAGTTTCGAGAGCTGATGGGGTACAGGTGGGAAGGGAGGTATGAGCCCACAGGAGCATCGTAGTGCCACAAGTATGCAGCTTGGAGAGTGAACGGGGCTGTGAAAACTATTTGGAATGGGCGCGCCTGATATATATATTCATTGGTACCTGCGTCAGTATTATTACACAATCCTTTCTTTAAAGACTTGAAGGAAATTCATGAAAATGGAAGAATGTCAGCGTTGGGGCTTTCCTCATAGCTCAGCTAGTAAAGAATCTGCCTGCACTGCGGGAGACCTGGGTTTGATCCCTGGGTCGGGAAGATCCCCTGGAGAAGGGAAAGACTACCCGCTCCAGTGTTCTTGGGCTTCCCTGGTGGCTCAGCTGGTAAAGAATCTGCCTGCAAGGTGGGAGACCTGGGTTGGATCCCTGGGTTAGGAAGATCCCCGGGAGAAGGGAAAGGCTACCCACTCCAGTATTCTGGCTTGGAGAATTCCATGGACTGTATAGTCCATGGGGTCACAAAGAGTGGGAAACAACTGAGCGACTCTCCCAGCAGTGGCTGGTTATCTCTGGAAGCTAGTATTTCTAGGTGACTTTCGTCCTTTGTTCTTTATAGCATTTTCTCCCGTAAACATTACTTGGCTACCTAGAGAAAACAGACAAGAACAATCTAGCCTGTCCCCTGCTCTGAGGTTTTTCCTGAGGCCCCAGGCTCCTGGGCAGCCCTGGCCCGGGGCAGGGGGAGGGGTGCAGCCTTTGTGCTCAGGCCCCTTGGGAGCAGTGGTGATGAAGTCATATCAGACTTCACATCCAGATCTGAGCTGGGGAAGCACAGGGAAGGCACGCTCTTGCCCAGGTGTCCCTAAAACAGAAGGGGCAGCTCCCAGGACCTTGGATCCCCTGAGTGGATCGCAGTGCCCAACCCAGGGAACACCAGGAAGCTGGTTCTGGAAGGCTCGAGAAGGGCCTTGTCATGGGGCTGTCAATTAGTCTCAGGCCTAGGGCAGGACTGAGCAGGCTCCCTCCCACCCTCCATTTATTTCCCCCATGTGCACCCCACCACCGGCTCTAGGGCTGCATTTGCAGAAGGGGTTTTCTGTGGGCGGCCAAGGAATGGGCCCCGAGCTCCCCCAGCCCCATGTCTGTGCCCCAGGGGTGGGAGCACACTGACCCACGAGGCACCAGTCAGAGAGGGGGGAGAAGACAGCAGGCCCCCAAGTCTGCCTTCAGAGGGGGGCCCTGCCTACCCCAACCCCTCAAAGTAAGCCAGGCCCTGGGGTGGGACCCCTCTGACAACCGGAGGGCAGGTGCCTGTGGCAGCTGGGAAAGGGGTGAGGGTGGGAGGAATAGGGGAGAGGAGACACAGTTGGCATAAAGCTGGCGCAGGGACTGGCCCAACCCAAGCTCCAAAGGCTAAGTGGTAGACAGTCATGGTGGGCAGGGGAATATCCTTCTAACAATCCAGGGTGTTAGGGAGATTAGCAAGGAAGGGGAGGTCCCCCCTCACCCCCCGGTTCAGGCATCAGAGGCTGAACCAGGGGAGAGAGTCTGGGTGCCTGGGTCACTGCCCACCGCTCCCGCACTGAGTGGGGCCCCAGGGGGTGAGGACAAGGATTCCAGGCACAAGGTCCTGCTGTGCTCTCTCCCCAGGGCTTCTCCGGGAATCAGAGGGATTAGAAGGAGGGCGGTAAGGGAGGGCATGAAGCTGCAGGAATGTCAATGGAGAACAGTGGATGTGGAAAACTCTCTAGAGCTGCCATACAATCCAGCGTAACCACAAGAATGGAAAACAGGCACCCTAACAAAAGCTTGTACACAAATGCTCATATCAGCACTATTTTTTTGTTTTTTGGCCTCGTGGCGCAGCTTGTGGGGATCTTAGTTCCATGACTAGGGATTGAACCTGGGCCCCAGCAGTGAAAGCGCTGAGTCCTAACCACTGCAATGCTAGGGAAATTCCCAGCAGCATTTTTCTAAATAGGCAGAATTTGGAAGCCTCCTCCATGTCCACCAGCAGATGGATAAGCATAATGGGGGAACATCCACCCGGCAGATCATTCCACCATATAAAGAAGCTAAGTCCTGATACATGCTAATAATACAACATGGATGAATACAGCCTGGCAGCCCAGCCAAGTGAGAGAAGGCAGGCACAGAAGGCCACATGCTGTATGATTCCAGAATAGGCAAACCCATCGGGACAGAAAGTCAAGAAGTGCAAAAAGAGTGGGGAGAGCCTGCATTATGGTAGGAAGTTCCCTTTGGGAGTGACCACCATGTTCTGGAACTAGGTGGTGGT